>NC_041393.1:645996336-646052231 GCF_002162155.2 Triticum dicoccoides
CCTCCTGCAGCCTCAACAGCAAGGCTGGCGTATATCATGTGGTAGTGGTAATATACAAGCCTATCAGAATCCAAACGGAAAGAAAATTAATACAGTAGAGTACTATACATGGCTTGGATCCAGGTCACTGGAACGGGATCACCAGCCTAATGTAGGAGTATATTCTACCGCTGGTACTACACATTACTGCGGCTATATAGCCTCATCAAACCGCTCTGTACCTACGGGCCCGTCCTCTTTAGTCTTCATGGTGTGTGCGCCAGTCAAAAGGTTCTCGCCTCCAAGCAGAAACTTGGCCGTGAAAACCTCATTAACAACGCAGATTTTGGGCCAAATGATTGCAGCAGTTCATGCTAATGTAAGGCAAGCCACCCGTCCATTGCGCTGTGACAACTAGGAGCTTCTGCTTTGTTCAATACTACTGCACAAAGTGTTTCTGCTTCTGGGTATTTTATGTCGCCTTGTGCTTTTTGTCTGCCTAGCAGGAGGACACGAACAGAGGACCCAAATGCAAAAAATATACTTATGTATTATGGCAACTTTGGGAGAGGTTTGGATTTCTCAGACAAGGGGCATGTATGGATATCAGGTAAAGAGATCAGTACATGATGCATCCATGTTCTGCGGCTTAAAGGAACTACTGTCTTAGGCTGTCCCTTTTGAGAAGCAGCGGGGCAAATCTTAAGCAGCATCTCTTCCTCCTTTATTTCACCACAAAGATCACATGGACGTGAGGGCTAAAAAATTGGTACGTTGTGTAGGAGCCTAGGCTAGATGCGGGTTGCAGCAGGTGTACAAGTGAGAGAGAGACATGAAGATGATTCCACCATAGCTTTGCTCGTGTAGAACAAGGCCGTGGGAAATATTTAAAAGATTGCCGGTCGCCAAAAGAGCTGGGCATACACTACTAGTACCTGGCTAGCTAATAGGTTTGGCCCATGCACACAAAAAACCAAACGGTTCGGTTTATTTTGGATTTTGGAGTGGAGTACAGTGGAGTGTAATGTAGTGTATTTGAACTTGCTGATTCTTCTGGGTTTTAGTTTAAATAATGCGGTAAATATGGTGTGGTAAACTTCTGGTGAATTGTGTCACATGTAAATTAGTCTAAGTACCATAAGTGTATAACCTTAGTGGTAGGTGTGGTAGATCCAAACTGTACCTGTAGTTCTGTACTAGCTGTCATTTTGCCATTTCGTACACTCGAGCTACATCGATCCTTGTCAGTGTCCAACAGACTTGGAAATGCCTGTGCTTGACTGATTAGAGTAAGGCTGACCGTCAAGGATGCGCTTGATGATTGAAAATCGATCTGGGGATAGAACAATATACTTTCAGACATAATGACTTGAAACCTTCATTCTTCTCAGTGATCTTATGACCATAACTAGCAAGCAAACCAATGATTATACGAGCTAAAACGCCAAGTTGATCACTTGACTAACTGAACTTGCTTACTTTCATGTCTGTGGCATGTAGTATGATTTGTATATACTTGGGGCAGTTGTTTGGGGTGTCGCTGGCTACTGCGCCGAAGCTTCCCATGGACAATAACTAGCACTTGTTTAACTCATTGCACATCTCCTTTGTTCATTGTGAGAATGTGAGTGCATGTGTGTGCTTCGCACTGAACTAAATCGCGCACCTGTTGTTACCTTGTTCGTTTCGTTGGGCTTATCTACATCACTGTGCAATGTATGGATAACTTTGGATGTTGGTTGTTGGGTGAAGTCAATTCGACTGTGGAGAGTTGGCAAATCTGAGCATTGTTGATCTTTGAATATGTTGAAGGAAAATCTTCCTTTTTTGGAAAAGGAGGCTAAACCCCCGGCCTCTGCATCAATCGATACATACAACCATTTTTATGAATTATTCAATAAATGACTAACAAGAACACACATCAAGCCATCCGAAGCCATCACTCACACCTGCATGCAGGATAATGTGGAGTGCTCTCACCCTCCATATCTAAAACCGGCGACGACGCCGATCAATCCACATAACGTATCGGAACCAACAACCGGTGCAGCAGACCTAAATCACACACCACAAGCACACGTTTTAAAAGCCGCCATCATCATCGGACCGCTGACCATCTTCAGAACAGAGATCCGCATCATCCTTGCCAGTCCGGACATCCGTCGACGCCACCACGGCGCCCAACGGCGCCACCGCCCTGCGCGCATCCATCCAGACGCGAAGACTCTGGAAGATCTGTCGTGCGTAGCACCTGCCGACCAGGCATGACACAGCGTAGCACCTGTCGGCCAGGCATGACTTGACATCTCCACCGAAACTCCGTGCAAGACTTAGCCGCTATACCTCCTCCCTCTGTCTTCTAGCGCTGCTCCACAAATGTTGCTCCCAAGAGAGAAACGATACCGCAGTACTGCCATCGTCTGATCTGGATGACTAGATCCTAGGGTTTCCCCCGAAGCAGCACGAGTGGGTCGATAGAAGTTACACGATGATGCCTTCAACAAGATAACGGCGCAAAACTCCGCCATCACCCGCCATCGGCTCCGTTTTCACTGGCAACTCTATCTCCCCAACTCGCAGCCGAGACTAGATGACGGATCTGAAGATCCGACCACCCAGCCTCAGGCTGACCATCTCCGGTGAAGGAGGGGGCCACCACCGCCTCGCCCAGGACCGGAGCCCCCAACATCCTCGTGTTGCGAGTTGATCCCAGGAGCAGCATGCCGTTGACGGAACAATATATGACGTGTGTAACCCGCCGAAGCCCAACCGGGCCCAGATCGGGTGCCCAAGCCGCCGACTTCTTGCTGCCATACTGCCGCCTGCCTGGTCGCCGCCGCCCCGCATCACTGCCTTAGATCAGGAGCAGAGGATCGGCCCAGACCGAGCAAGGCAACACGCCCAAACCGAGAAGGAAAAGCTTCCTGGAATATGGTAACGAGTCTATTTAAACAAGTTTTCGGAAGGAGAGAAAATCACTACACCAAATTTTGTCAGGTAATAGTATCAAAAACACTCTTATATTATAGGACGGATGATGTGAAGATTATATAGCTAAGTTTAAGCACACTGTGCACAAACCTCAAAACACGGATTCTAGCGCATGCACCTACGTACGTGCTCACGGGCACGGCGACTGACGCTTGGCTCCCTACTGCACGCGCCGGTGTCCTTCTCCACCTTTCGTGTTGGTCGATGCATGCCTCGATGTGCACTTGTGCAGCATAAGCGTGCGGCAGGAGCTGGCTCACACGTACTACAAGACTACTACAGTACTACGTCCGTGTGGTCAACGTGGATCCTCGTGCAGTCGTGCCCGTGTGCCATGCCATGCATGCATGCATGCATGCATGCAGTTATCTGTCGACTGCGACGGCCGGAAAAACGCACGCCTTTACAGCCCTTGCCGGGGACCGTACGTGTCCCGGCCTGCTCGTGCTCAGGTTAGCGATACGTACGTTACGTACCAGCCCAAGTCGCAGCATCGACCCACCCGCCGGTGTCGTGGTCGCCAACGACTGATCCCGCAAAGAGCGACATATGTTTTTTTTTTGAAGGTAAAAGAGCGACGTATGTGACGGAGGGTTAAAGCCGGGCGGGCTTTTGCCTTTTGGGCTCGCCGTGCTTGTTGCATTCTGTTCATCCACACGGCCAACGGACATATTTGCATGCAAGTAGCTAGCCTAGCATGCATGCATGCATGCTTATTACTAACTGCATGGATTCTAAGTAAGATTTGTACATGGAGTGAAAACACAGCAGCACTTGCCAAGTACTCCCATCGTTCCTAAATATAAGTCTTTGTAGAGATTTTACTATAGACTACATACGGAGCAAAATAAGTGAATCTATACTCTAAAATACATCTACATACATCCGTATATGGTTCATAGTGAAATCTCTCCAAAGACTTATATTTAGAAACGGAGAGAGTACTAGGTACCGATGCATGTATATCAAGTTACCGATGTAGGTTTTTCTTTTTGCAAGGAATTTAGAGAGCTTTATTTATGCAAAAGTGTTCGCTGAACAATCAGCCAGGAGGCTGCTTATCAGGAAGTTGGGAGTCGCAGTAAGCCAACTCTCAGTCACAGCTAATGTGCAAGCTCGTTTGGCACACAAATGCGCTGGGTCAATTGGATCAAAAAGTGTAAACAGAATGACCCATGATAGAGATCCGATTGACCTGTTTACATGTTGAATTACAAAAAGTGTAAAACTAAGAGCTAGCTCTCATATTTTTGATAAGATAGGTGCCACAACAGAGCGAGAGTTGAGGCGAGTTTTTCGGGGGTTCACTACCTCTAGGCAATCGGTCTCCATCACCACATGCGTATAGCCCCGTAGATTGGAAAAAATAACTCCACCGTGGAGAGCCAAAGCTTTTGCGAATATTGGGTCTGTTACTCCCGGATATGGTTTACACCATACACCTAGGAGTGCATTGGCAGAACGTGCGACACCCACAGTGTCGGCGGAATCATCATCGATGACAATAGTTGCGTCTGTATTGATCTTCACTTGCCCGATGTCCGGAGGGCGCCAGCCAAACCCCGGCAAAACTGAAAGTTGTTGCTGCGGGATATCCAGGAGCGCGAGGGCTTCTTTAGTTAATCGAACCGAACTGGTTGAGTCAATATGATCTCTATCATGGGTCATTCTATTACGAGAATGCCATACAGTCCACATTATCGTAAGAGGTAAATACACCAGAGGTGCCTAAACTTGTCCGGCGCGGTCACTTTAGTGCCTAAACTTGCAAAATTTTAAAAACTGGTGCCACAACTTGTCCATTTGGTTCATATACGGTGCTCGCTCGTATGCCGCCGTATTTGCTTGTCGCGTGGCCTGACAGCTGGCGTGTGGCCCACAGGTCAGTGGGTGGGAGTGTAGGAAGAGTTGAGTCGGACCAGACCAGCTGTTGTTTTCCAGAAAACCCCCGGAGCTTTTATTAAGTATTGCAAAAAAGTCTCTCCAACCGCGGGAACTGATTGCTTGCTATATTTGCGCCTATATTTGTCTCTGCTTTCTCACGATCAATCCGAGGCGAAGGTGGCGGAGGTGGTGCGGCACGGCGATCGGCGGCGGATGCGATGGATGACCCTCACCGTCGTCTTCCAGGCGAAGCAGCTCCTGCGTATGGTAAGTCACACCCTTCCAGTTTTCTCTTCATCCCGATTCTCTATTCCTCGTCCATGCGTATGCGTCAGGTAGGGTTTGCCTGCTCTTTTGCCTTGCTCTTGATCTTCATCTTTCTTCCATGGTATGCATGATGTGTATGTGGACTGTTGCGGATCAGATATGGGTGCATTGATCCTGATTTTCGCTAGGATTTAATTGGGTTTTTTGAAAGTAGGCGTCTTTCTTGTCAGCAGTTGCTCATGCTTACGTGCGCAATAAATTAGGCTACAATATTTCTGATCTATGATTATTTGTCTTGTTGGTCATTGGTCATTGCACGTCAGATTTGTAGATTGTTCGAACTAATTTTTTCAGAAGATTTGTAATTGAATTTTGTCTTCAGTTATCGTACAGTAAACTGAATTTTGGTGACACCGATGTACACTTAAACTGAATTTTGGTGATAGGTTATCTACTGAATGTGTGCACTGCACAAAACTGAACATATGTGCTCAGTTTGTGCTATGCAGTATAGATGTAATGAATGTTTGCAGTTGTATGTAAAGTAGTGAATAATTAAGTGTTTATTAAACCAAATAATTATCTGTTTAGTAAACTAAATATATGGATGTTGACATGTTGTGTACTGAATAGGTAACTAATTCTTTTGTACATAAGTGAAATCTGTGCTGAATATATGTGCAGCATAGTTATCTGAATATTTGTTCTATTTTAATAATGCAGGGCTATTTGATGGTCTGTTCACAGTTGAAATCCATCACAAGGGGTTTTTTTGTGGATCTGGTAGCAACATGAAGTATATAGATCATGAAATGGACTGGTTTGACTACTGCCAGAGTGATACTTGGTATAATTTATGGATAGATGATTTCCTTCTCCAACTGGGCCATGATAGAGCAAACTCCAAGATGGATGTGCATTGGTGCCAACCCGATAAATCTTTTTGTGATGGGCTTCACCTGATGTCATGTGATGCAGATATAGTGCTCATGATTGCTGCAACAGTAGAACACAAGAACTTGGTCCTGCTGGTAGACCATGGTGACACTCTGCAGTTACTAAACAATGATGATGATGTGTTGCTGCATGGACTGAATGAACCAACTAAAGTAATAACTCAAGTTAAGTCTGGAAAGGGCAAAGAAAATGTTTTCTGGTCTGAAATACCAGAAAGTGCAGGAGATATTAGTTATATCAGAGCAAAGAGTTTCATCCCATTTGGTGAAGGCTGTAGTTCTGGTGTTGGTAATGAAGAATTAGAGGCTGAATTTGACAGCCGCGAGAATGGTGACAATACAAGCTCTGAAGATGATGATGATTTACATCAGAACACAGAAGAAATTATAACAGACGAGGACTTCTACGAGAGTGATTATGAAGTAGCAGATGGTGATGACGACCTATTTGATAGTAATGTAGATGAAGATGTTGATGATCACAGAGAGAAGGAGATTTTGCCTGATTATGAAGGAGAACTTCCTGAAGATGTCCTAGATGATAGTCACTTGGAACTTTCAAAAGAAGAGAAAGATAAGCTCAAGTATAGGTTCAACACATTCAATCCATGCACTGATCCTAATGCTCCTGCTTTCAAAGTTGGCATGGTATTTGGTGACATGAAAGAGCTCAGGCTTGTACTGGTTTCCTATAGTGTGAGAAACAGAGTGAAGGTGAAGAAAACAAGGAATACGACCACTAAATTAGAAGCTATTTGCAAGCCTGGATGTACTTGGTATTTGAAGGCAGGCAAAGATAACAGGAGTAGCAGCATTCAGATCAAGAAATATCTTGATAATCACACATGCACCAAAGCTTGGGACCTTAAAGCTCCCACTGCCCCATTTCTGACTGCAAAATTCAGAGGTGAATTCAGAGATAATGAGAAAATGCCTTTGAGGAAGTTTTCGGAGATGGTGCAGACAGAATATAACATGATTGCTAAGAGAAGTAAGCTAGGAAGTGCAAGAAGAGCGGCAGTTAGGTCGATCAGAGGAGAGGATGATGACCAGTACAAGATGTTGTGGGATTATGGCCAAGAGCTTAGAAGGACTAACCCAGGAAGCAAGTTTTTCTTGTGCACAAAGGAGGTTTTTGACAATAAAACTAAAGAGACAAAAAATCACTTTTCAACACTATATTGTGTAGGATCTTGAAGTATGTCTAGAGGGGGGGGGGGTGATTAGACTACTTGGCCAATTAAAAACTTAACCTTTTCCCAATTTTAGTCTTTGGCAGATTTTAGCTATCTTAGCACAAGTCAAGCAATCTTCACACAATTCAAGAAAGCATGCAAAGAGTATATGGGCAGCGAAAAGTAAAGCATGCAACTTGCAGGAATGTAAAGGGAAGGATTTGGAGGATTCGAACGCAATTGGAGACACAGATGTTTTTGTCGTGGTTCCGATAGGTGGTGCTATCGTACATCCACGTTGATGGAGACTTCAACCCACGAAGGGTAACGACTGCGCGAGTCCATGGAGGGCTCCACCCAAGAAGGGTCCACGAAGAAGCAATCTTGTCTATCCCACCATGGCCGTCGCCCACGAAGGACTTGCCTCACTAGCGGTAGATCTTCACGAAGTAGGCGATCTCCTTGCCTTTACAAACTCCTTGGTTCAACTCCACAATCTTGTCGGAGACTCCCAAGTGACACCTAGCCAATCTAGGAGACACCACTCTCCAAGAAGTAACAAATGGTGCATTGATGATGAACTCCTTGCTCTTGTGCTTCAAATGATAGTCTCCCCAACATCAACTCTCTCTCACAGGATTTGGATTTGGTGGAAAGAAGATTTGAGTGGAAAGCAACTTGGGGAAGGCTAGAGATCAAGATTCATATGGTAAGAATGGAATATCTTGGCCTCAACACATGAGTAGGTGGTTCTTTCTCAGAAATGGTAAGTTGGAAGTGTAGGTTTGTTCTGATGGCTCTCTCCACGAATGAAGAGGAGGTGGAGGGGTATATATAGCCTCCACACAAAATCTAACCGTTACACACAATTTACCATCTCGGTGGGATCGAATCAACAAACTCGGTCAGACCGATTTAGTAAACCTAGTGACCGTTAGGGTTTGCGGTGGGACCGACATGCAACTCGGTAGGACCGATATGGTTAGGGTTAGGGAATAAAGTAATCTCGGTGAGACCGATTACACAAACTCGGTGAGACCGAATTTGGTAATAAGCTAACCAGAGAGTTGGTCAGGTAAACTCGGTGGTTCCGATTCGCTCATTTCGATGAGACCAAAATGTTACAAAAAGGAAACAAAGAGTTTACATTGCAATCTCGGTGGGACCGATCGCTCACTTCGGTTAGACCGAAACGTTACGAAGGGAAACAGAAAGATTACAATCCCATCTCGGTGAGACCGAGATCCCTATCAGTGAGACCGATTTCCCTAGGGTTTGTGGCAGTGGATATGACATCTGAACTCGGTGGCGCCGGATAGAAAGAATCGGTAGGGCCGAGTTTGACTATTGATTTGGGTCATATGTGGATATGAGAAAGTAGTTGAGGGTTTTTGGAGCATATCACTAAGCACTGTCGAGCAAGAAACTCATTAAGCAACACCTCATCCCTCCTTGATAGTATTGGCTTTTCCTATACACTCAATGTGATCTTGGATCACTAAAATATAAAATGCAGAGTCTTGAGCTTTTGATATTGAGCCAATCCTTTTGTCCTTAGTATTTTGAGGGATCCACTTTCCTCATCCATGCCATGCCATTCATTGAGCTTTCCTGAAATATTTGTCTTGGAATAGTATTAGCCCAATGAGCTATATGTTGTTAGGAATTACCAAAACCACCTAGGGATAGTTGCACTTTCAATCTCCCCCTTTTTGGTAATTGATGACAACATATAGATCAAACTTCGACAAATGATAATAATAATGAAAACCATCGTTGCTTTGAGAAGTATGTGATAAGCAAGAGCTCCCCCTAAATTTGTGCATAGTTTAAGATTTGCTTTGGACTGCAAATGCACAAGGAGTTAGGCTCATGGATTACTCTTCCATGTCACATACATCTTGGTGGAGCACTCAAAATAATAAAGATTGAATACATGCACTCATCACCAAGAAAAGTGAATGATCATCTAGAGATAAATGGGATAATGTCAAGCACATGATCATCAATGTCTCACACAGGCAATAACGTAGTATCTCAAGCAAGCAAAAGCAAATGAAGTTCAACCACCAAAACAAGAGAGAACAAAAGCAAACTCTCTCTCTCTCTCGAAGCCTATGATCTATACATTTTTCTCCCCCTTTGGCAACAAGTTACCAAAAAGTTCATAGAAAATGCATAGTGCTAGATCGACTCTCAGGCTTGGTCTTGATGTGGTGGTGTAGAGATGGCTCCTCGGACGAAAGCTTCAGTCAATGTGGATGGAGCTGGAGGAGTAGGTGCTGAAGCTGGTTGCACTGGAGTTGTAGGATCTGTAGCTGGTGCAGATGAAGTGGCTCTGGTGTCTGTCATTGGCACTACAGCTAATCTCTGAGCTCGACGTATTCTGGCAAATGCATATGTGGTCGTCTTGCCCTTCCTCTCCTGCATATCAGCCTGAAGCTGCTCAACAACAGACTGGATCTCAGTTACTTTCACGTCCAAGTCATAGAACTTCTGCTCCATGATCCTCTCCAGGATCTCCTGGTTTTGAGTCAAGGTGGCCAGCCCTTTCTCAAACCTCAGAGTGGATGCAATCAAGTAGCCTAGTTGATATTGTTTGCTCTTCAAAAAGTACTGAGATGCCTCTTCCATGGTTGGCATCTTGGTAGCCTTCTCTGCGCTTCCCTTCTCCTTCTTCTCTTGTGCTTGCACTGAAGATGGTTCATCCTCATTCATCACTACTTTGTTGTCCTCAAAGTCTGGATAGATAGGAAAGTGTTGCTTATCCAACTGATATGTGCCTGTGCCCACCTTCAAGTTGATCAGCTCCTGGATTTGTGGGGCATACCCACAGCTTCTCTTCTGGTCTGCTGCTGTTCTCTTGATAGTCTCAACTATGAGGCTCATGACCTTGAACTTCTGAGGCACATCAAATATGTGTAGCAAGTTTATTGCATGGCCTCTGATCATGTTGTGGTCACCTGACTTAGGCAAGAGAGTGTGCCTAAGGATCCATTTGATGGTTGGCAGTCCTGACAGAAGATAATGTACAGATCCAAACTGATGAGTTTCAAGAGCTTTATCTAGGATCTCCTTGTACATGTGTGCCATAGAATTGTGATCCTTCTTCTTCTTGGCATAGACATCCAAGTCATCTTCATTCTCCTTTGGGGCATTGATCAGGTTTGCCCATTCCTCAATAGTTGATTGGTACCTTGTACCTTCATACATCCATACTATCCTTCCATCTGGATAGAAGTGTGTTGTGGAGTAGAATTGCATTATGAGCTCGTCATTCCACTTTGTGAACTTCTGTCCCACAAAGTCTGCAACTCCACAAGCACTGAAGCTGTCATACACTCCAGGATAGTGTTCCTCATTCTCCTTGATGAATTTCCAATCCACCCACCTCACGTCACAAACAATTGGCTTCTTGTCCAACAGCACAGTCTCATAGAAATCCTGCTGTTCCTTAGTGTGGTACATGTAGTCCACATCAGTCCTTCTCCTGATTGCATATGGATCAGACAACCTCCACTGTCTGAGCCCTGCATCCTTCCTCGGCTTCATGTTCTCAGCCACTGGATGAGCATCATTGTGGTCTGGAATCTTAGGTTTCAGCTTCCTCAGAACTTGTCCTTCAACTTCTTCTTCAGCAGCAACTTCAGGCACTGGGGCCTTTTTTTTCTCAGCAGCTGGTATGCTCCTGGTGTTCCTCTTGGGTACAGTCTTTGGCTTGGAGGCAACTTTGGGTGCTTCTTTGGGCTTTGATGATGTAGCCCCTGACCTTATAGCATCACCCATAAGCTTTTGAGCTTTGGGTGCTGGTGCAGCAACCTCTTCTTCCTCCTCTTCCATCATGGAAGGTTGTCCAACAACTCTGGCCATGGTCTTCTTGACCCTTTCCTTCCTCTTCTTCCCTTCTGCAGCAGCCTCTTTGGGATCAGATGTCTCTGGGACTTGAGTAGAGGCTCTGGCTTTAGACATGGGAGTTCTCTTTGCAGGCACCTTGATCTTCACGCCAGGCTTAGTTGTTGCAGCTGTGCCATACTCCTTTCTAAGCACTTCCTTCTTAGAAGTGGCTTCATCCTCAGCTGCCACATAGTCTTCATCCTCAGATTCTGAGGTTTTCTTCTTTCTGGCCCTGGTGGCAGCTTTGGGCAAGTTGCTTGGGGTGCTCCTCCTGCCATCATCTGAGCTGCTAGAGGGACTAGTGCCCTCACTCATGTGAATCTGCTCTTCTGACTGATTCTGGCTGTCACTCTGGTCTGACATACTGCAAACACTGACTGCTGACCCTGTGAATAGTTATAGATGAGATAGAATGGATGAGCATCACAAAATACATAGGTTTTTGCAAAATAATTATTCAAAAACTTAGTTTTAGTTTTCCACAGAAAGCATTTCGGATCAACCGATTTGCAAACTCGGTGATACCGAAGTAGCTTTTGGAACCTAAACTAGTGAACTCGGTCAGACCGAGTCACAGTTCGGTGGCACCAAGACTGCTAGGGTTTCACAAAGTACTGAACTCGGTCACACCGATTTGCAATTCTCGGTCAGACCGAGAATCACTTGTGCAATGGCCTTAACCGAATCAGTGGAACCGAGTTTTACAACTCGGTGGGTCCGAGATGGTTTCAGCGGAAACCTAACCCTAAATTTCCAAATCACATCTATTCTAAGGATTGTTTTGAGTGGATAGAGTCATTTCAATCGTGGCAAGAATCATAATGAACACAATGTGCTAGGAATCAGACGGGGATAGCACTGTGATCGAGTCCATACCCTAGCTTGGCGATGAACTCGCTACGGCGGCAACGGCGGGGTTGAATTTCGTTGACGGCGGCGGAGACCAGTGACAGGAGGCGGCTGGCGACGAAGTCGACGATCCGGAGACCTTGGAGGCAGAGCGAGCTATGCGCGGGCGAAGGGGTTTGGAGAAAGTTTTCCAAATTTTGCCCGTAAGTATATATAGCCCAACCCTGTCGGTGTGACCGAGTGGAACAACTCGGTGGCACCGAGATGCATAACTGTTGACAGTTACAGCAACTCGGTGAGACCAAAAAGTTCAAATCAGTTGCACCGAGATTGAAAACCTAGATCGACTTAGTGATCTCGGTATGACCGAAATGGAAGAATCGGTCAGTCCGAAACGCACAAAGAAGTTTTGGAAGTTTAAGTCCATGACGAATCGGGGACTCCGAGTGCTCCTCACACATAGTGGTTTGAATCTGACTTGATCAAATTTTGTGATGTAGCATGAATAGAATTTGAGACAAGAAAAGCATAGATAGCTAGAGAAGGTTCGTAGGCATTCTTGTTCATCCACTTGGCAAAAGAAAAAGAAACCAAACAATCAAAGCAACAAGTGGATGTCCTCGAATGAGTTAAATATGCAACCAACATGCTCACACACTAAAATGGCAAATGAAATATGTGGCAAAGCATGCACAACCAATTCTAGCATCTATCAAACAATTGGCGATGACTAGGTCATCTATATATGAGTATATTGACTTAGGAGTCAAATGAGAACATTTGATCATAGGTCATACTCATTGTTTAAGCTCAAGTGGGGTTACCACTTTTACATAATGCATTGATGTGTTCACACCATTAGAGTTGCTTTGACTCAATTCTTAGAGTTAAGCTCCCCTAGATGCGAGATCCCCTTTTAGAGGGATAAACTAACCTTGGGTTTTGTTGATGATGACTTCATGTAGGTGCTGAAGATGTGGATGCTCAATGTTGATGAAGATCATTTGGAGCAATCCTTTGGAGTGATTTGCACTTTCAATACCTACACGGGTTAGTCCCACAAGGAACAAACAAGGATATCCATAGACATAGAGTGATGCACACACAAGATGATGTCTATGAAAGCATTAGGTTACCTTGTCCCTTGTCTTACCAACAAGAGGGTTTGTGACTCCTTGAACTAGTGCAAGATGTGGAAGTTGATTGCACTTGTCTTTGCCATAATGATCTGAGTGAAGAATGTTGGCGGAGTCACCCTCAAGAACTCTCTAGTTCTTATTCTTCGGGATCCACATCATCTTGATGGGAATCCTTGGAGTTGTATTCGTACTTGATGAAGTAGAACTTGACGTAGTCTTGGGAACCCACTTGACCAAGGCCTTAGGAGCTTCTTCAAATGCATCAATCTCCTCTTGAAGCTTGTCCTTGCCTTTTTGCTTGTGGTCTTGTGGTGGAAGATCATCTTGAGCTTGTGTTCCCTTGAAGGAAGTAGGATCATACTTCTCTTGTTGAGGAACAAACTTTGTCTTGGGATATTGATCTTCTTCCCACTCAACTCCATTGGCATTGAACTTTCATTCAAAACCAACACCTTGGTTCTTCCGGTGCCTTCCTTGCTTACGTACAATTTCTTCAAATTGCTTACTCCCGGCAAGGCTCTTGTAAACACCTTTCTCTATAATTCCCTTCAATAAGCTATTTTGTTGCTCAAGTGTAACTTGGCTAAGAGAATCATTAGTGGAATCAAGAGAACTACTAGAAGCAACAATATTGGATTTAGCATGATGATTGTTACTACTAGAGGAAGAATCTTTCTTGTTTTTGTTAATGGACTTGACTTGAGGCATGTAAGTGATAAGAGTAAACGCTTGGCAATGTAAGAAGAACTTTTCTTACGGAGATCATCATTGATTGCCTTTAAGAACTCATGCTCTTGCTCAAGGTTGAGCTTTTCAGAGCGTAACTTCTCATGAGCCCTTAAAAGTTCTCGATGATCTTCTAAGATAGTTTCTTGAGCTAACTTAAGAGTGTTTAGTTCTTTAGTTAGTAGCTCAATCTTCTCCTTATCATTGTCATTCGTCTTATCTTGATTAGCATGATTAATTGACGTTTCATCATAGTATTCATCACTAGAGTTGTCAACAAGTAAATCATCATCACCTAACAAGTCATCTTCATCACTATTGAAATCAACATACTCGGGGTGTGTTACCTTAGGGCCTTTAGACATGAAGCATCTTCCAAGTCCTTCATTTGGTGAATCAAATATGTCGTAGGAGTTGGTTGACACAAGTGCTAGACCGGCAACACCTTCATCTTGAGTATGTTCGGAGTCGGAGTGATAGCTTCTCTCGGAGTGATGTTCAGAGTCGGAACCGGATACCCATTCACCAACAGGAGCTTGATGTCTTCGTTTTGTGTAGCTCCTTGATGACTTGTCCTTCCTTTCCGAATCCTTGCTTCTCCGAGATGTTCTTCGTTCATAACAATCATCTCTACTCCTCCTCTCTCTTGGAAGTGATTCTTCTCTTCTACTTCTTCTCTTGGGAGAATCTTCTCTTCTTTTGTAGGGTGCCGTACACTCATTGGAATAGTGTCCGGGTCTCCCACAATTGTAGCAATTGCGCTCTCGACTGGAAGATCTTTTGTCATTGTAGGACCTTGACTTAGAGATTCTCTCTTTGCTTCTACTCTTGTAGAATTTGTTGAAGTTCTTCACCATTAAGCTCAATTCTTAATTGAAGGTTTGTTTCTCACTTGATGATGTGGGGGCTTCACATGAGGCTTTGTAAGCACCGCTTGACTTGTTGTGAAGTTCCTCCTTATCCTTGAGTGACATCTCATGAGCAACAATTCTTCCAATGACTTTCGTTGGCTTCAGATTCTTGTAATTTGGCATCATTTGGATCAATGTGCACACGGTACCATATTTTCCATCCAATGCTCTTAGGATCTTCTTGATGATGAATCTGTCGGTCATCTCTTCACTTCCTAAGCCCGCAATCTCATTTGTGATAAGAGCAAGCCTAGAGAACATTTCAGCGACACCTTCACCATCCTTCATTTTGAACTTGTCAAGCTAACTTTGGAGCACATCCAATTTGGATTCCTTGACAGAGTCGGTACCTTCATGCATATCAAACAAAGTATCCCAAATTTCCTTTGCATTCTCAAGAAGGCTAATTTTGTTGAATTCTTTGGGGCACAATCCGTTGAAGAGGATATCACAAGCTTGAGCGTTGTATTGCAGCATCTTCAACTCATCCGCGCTAGCTTCACGGTTCGGTTCTCTCCCATCAAAGAATTCACCTTGCAAGCCAATACACACAATATCCCAAACGGCAAGGTTATGTCCGAGAATATGCATTTTCATCTTATGCTTCCAACTAGCAAAATTAGTACCATCAAAGTAAGGACCTCTACGGTGATAGTTTCCCTCGCTAGACGCCATACTCTCCTAGGTTGTGAAACCAAGGCTATGACCACCAAAAGCTATGGAAATCAAAGCAAATGGAGACCAAAGCTCTGATACCACTTGTAGGATCTTGAAGTATGTCTAGAGGGGGGTGATTAGACTACTTGACCAATTAAAAACTTAACCTTTTCCCAATTTTAGTCTTTGGCAGATTTTAGCTATCTTAGCACAAGTCAAGCAATCTTCACACAATTCAAGCAAGCATGCAAAGAGTATATGGGCAGCGGAAAGTAAAACATGCAATTTGCAAGAATGTAAAGGGAAGGGTTTGGAGGATTCAAACGCAATTGGAGACACAGATGTTTTTGTCATGGTTCCGATAGGTGGTGCTATCATACATCCACGTTGATGGAGACTTCAACCCACGAAGGGTAATGGCTGCGCGAGTCCACGGAGGGCTCCACCCAAGAAGGGTCCACGAAGAAGCAACCTTGTCTATCCCACCATGGCCGTCGCCCACGAAGGACTTGCCTCACTAGCGGTAGATCTTCACGAAGTAGGCGATCTCCTTGCCTTTACAAACTCCTTGGTTCAACTCCACAATCTTGTCGGAGGCTCCCAAGTGAAACCTAGCCAATCTAGGAGACACCACTCTCCAAGAAGTAACAAATGGTGCGTTGATGATGAACTCCTTGCTCTTGTGCTTCAAATGATAGTCTCCCCAACACTCAACTCTCTCTCTCACAGGATTTGGATTTGGTGGAAAGAAGATTTGAGCGGAAAGCAACTTGGGGAAGGCTAGAGATCAAGATTAATATGGTAGGAATGGAATATCTTGGCCTCAACACATGAGTAGGTGGTTCTTTCTCAGAAATGGTAAGTTGGAAGTGTAGGTTTGTTCTGATGGCTCTCTCCACGAATGAAGAGGAGGTGGAGGGGTATATATAGCCTCCACACAAAATCTAACCGTTACACACAATTTACCAATCTCGGTGGGACCGAATCAACAAACTCGGTCGGACCAATTTAGTAAACCTAGTGACCGTTAGGGTTTTCGGTGGGACCGACATGCAACTCGGTAGGACCGATATGGTTAGGGTTAGGGCATAACGTAATCTCGGTGAGACCGATTACACAAACTCGGTGAGACCGATTTTGGTAATAAGCTAACTAGAGAGTTGGTCAGGTAAACTCGGTGGGACCGATTCGCTCATTTCGATGAGACCAAAATGTTACAAAAAGGAAACAGAGAGTTTACATTGCAATCTCGGTGGGACCGATTGCTCACTTCGGTTAGACCGAAACGTTACAAAGGGAAACAGAGAGATTACAATCCCATCTCAGTGAGACCGAGATCCCTATCGGTGAGACCGATTTTCCTAGGGTTTGTGGCAGTGGCTATGACATCTGAACTCGGTGGCGCCGGATAGAAAGAATCGGTAGGGTCGAGTTTGACTATTGTTTTGGGTCATATGTGGATATGAGAAAGTAGTTGAGGGTTTTTGGAGCATATCACTAAGCACTGTGGAGCAAGAAACTCATTAATCAACACATCATCCCTCCTTGATAGTATTGGCTTTTCCTATAGACTCAATGTGATCTTGGATCACTAAAATATAAAATGCAGAGTCGTGAGCTTTTGAGCTTGAGGCAATCCTTTTGTCCTTAGTATTTTGAGGGATCCACTTTCCTCATCCATGCCATGCCATTCATTGAGCTTTCCTGAAATATTTGTCTTGGAATAGTATTTGCCCAATGAGCTATATGTTGTTAGGAATTACCAAAACCACCTCAGGATAGTTGCACTTTCATATTGGTCATGTGATGCGTGTAAGAGAGGGTTCCTTAAGGCTTGTAGACCAATAATTTTCCTTGATGGCTAAGGGAGTCCTGGATTAGGGGGTATCCGGACAACCGGACTATATACATTGTCCGGACTATCAAAGCATGAAGATACAAGACTCAAGACTTCGGCCCGTGTCTTGATGGGACTCTCCTTTGCATGGAAGACAAGCTTGGCGATCCGGATATTAGATTTCCTTCCTTGTAACCGACTCCATGTAAATCCTAGCCCTCTCCGGTGTCTATATAAACCGGAGAGGATGGTCCTTAGAAGGCCGATCACAATTACAATCATACCATCATAGGCTAGCTCTTAGGGTTTAGCCTCTACGATCTCGTGATAGATCTACTCTTGTACTACTCATATCTTCAATATTAATCAAGCAGGAAGTAGGGTTTTACCTCCATCGAGAGGGCTCGAACCTGGGTAAACATTGTGTCCCTTGCTTCCTGTTACCATCAGCCTAAGACACACAGATCGGGACCCCCTACCCGAGATCCGCCGGTTTTGACACCAACATTGGTGCTTTCATTAAGAGTTCCTCTGTGTTGTTGCCTTGAGGCTTGATGGCGTCTTCAATCGTCAACAACACGGCCCAGGGTGAGACTTTTCTCCCTGGACAGATCTTTGTGTTTGGCGGCTTCGCACTGCGGGTCAATTCGCTTGGCCATCTGGAGCAGATCGACAGCTACGCCCCTGGCCACCAGATCAGTTTTGGAAACTTGAACTACACGGCGGATATTCGCGAAGACTTGATCTTCGACGAATTCGGCCCTGAGCCGGGAGCACCAGACAGTCACGACGGACACGGCCTAGACCTGCTGTCGGACAACACTCGGAACATCATCCCTGTAATAGCCTCGGATCTAAATCCGGAACAAGTTGCGTTGCCCAAGGACGGAGGGGTAGACCCCGCCCCGCAGGCCGCACACTCATCAGCGTTGGAGCCGAACACAGGTCTCACCTCGGTGGAGACCTGTAACCCCAGACCCCCGGACTCGTATCCGGTCGTTGGTTCCGATCCGCACACCCTCGAGCCGGCCGATCCAGGTTGGGCTTCGGTAATGGAGTTTACCGCTGCAGATATCTTTCAACACTCGCCCTTTGGCGACATGTTGAAATCATTAAAGTCTCTCTCTCTGTCAGAAGACTCGGGGCCTAACTATGTCCGGCTTGAGTGGGAAGCAGGCGACGAAGGAATTCGCTGCCCACCCACCACCCACTTGATTGCCACGATCGACGATTTAACCTACGTGCTGGACTTCGAGTTCGAAGACATCGATGGCATGGACGACGATGCCGGAGACGTACATGAGCCACCACTCATAGGGCGGTGGACAGCCACCTCCTCATACAATATATACATGGTGGACACTCCGAAAGAAACCAATGGCGATGAGGCAACGAAGGACAACCCCTCCAAGAAGAAAGCAAAGCATGGGCGTCGCCCCCGCCGCTCCAAGCCCCGCCAAGATAATACCGGCACTGGAGACAAAAATAATCCGGACGGTGCCGACGATGAATACAACCCCGAACACCCCACCTTTGAGCAGTCCGAACAGGAAGACGGACATGACATCCCAGACGAACAGGCAACTGACGGGTATCCGGAGGAGGACAACTACATGCCCCCCTCCGAAGACGAGATTAGCCTCGGCGACGACGAATTCGGCATGCCCGAGGACCCCACGGAGCAGGAGCGCTTCAAGCGCCGGCTTATTGCCACTGCGAGAAGCCTGAAGAAGAAGAAGCAGCAGCAACTTCAAGATGATCAAGACCTGCTCACCGATAGATGGACAAAAGTCCTGGCAGCCAAGGAATATGGACTCGAGCGCCACACGGCTGACCGGCCGCCTCGAGGCCGGGATAAAAAGGCATATCAGCCCGAATACCAGCCCGCACCCCCGCACCAGTTTACTATGGCGCGGGGCAATACTCAGGACTTGCGCGATAAACTGGATAACACCGTAGGACAACCAAGATCGATCTACGGATCACGGGGGCGTGCCGCAACACATGACGATGATCGTCATACCGGATACACTAGCAAATCCGGCCGGGCCGAATATATCCAGTCAGACGCAGCCGGACTGCGTCGTGACATAGCCCTGCACAGAGGTGCCGCACACCCCCTCTGCTTCACCAATGAAGTAATGGATCATGAATTCCCAAAAGGGTTCAAACCAGTAAACATCGAATCATACGATGGCACAACAGACCCCGCAATATGAATTGAAGATTTCCTTCTCCACATTCACATGGCCCGCGGATATGATCTACATGCCATCAAATATCTTCCCCTTAAGCTCAAAGGACCCGCTAGGCATTGGCTTAACAGCCTGCCCGCAAATTCCATTGGCAGTTGGGAAAACTTGGAAGACGCATTTCTTGACAACTTCCAAGGCACATATGTGCGAGCTCCGGATGCCGATGACTTGAGCCACATTACTCAACAGCCCGGAGAATCAGCCAGGAAATTATGGACTCGGTTCCTAACTAAAAAGAACCAAATAGTCGACTGTCCGGACGCCGAAGCCCTGGTGGCCTTCAAGCATAATATCCGTGACGAGTGGCTCGCCAGACACTTCAGCCAGGAGAAACCCAAGTTTATGGCAGCTCTCACGACACTAATGACCCGCTTTTGCGCGGGCGAGGACAGTTGGTTGTCTCGCAGCAGCACTACGCCACATTCTGGCACGTCAGATGTCCGCGACAATAATGGCAAGCTATGGCGCAACAAACACAAGCGACAGAACAATGGCGATAGCACTGAAGACACGGCGGTCAATGCCGGATTCAGCGGATCCAAATCCGGACAGCGGAAGAATCCTTTCAAGAGGAATACTTAGGGACCGTCCAGTCTAGACCGTATACTAGAGCGCTCGTGCCAGATTCATGGCACCCCAGACAAGCCAGCCAACCACACCAATAGAGACTGCTGGGTATTTAAATAGGCTGGCAAGATAAACGCCGAAAACAAGGACAAAGGGCTGCATAGCGACGATGACGAGGAGCCCCGACGTCCAAACATGGGGGGACAGAAGAAATCCCCCCCAGGTGAAAACGGTCAACATGATCTACGCCACCCACATCCCCAAGCGAAAACGGAAGCGAGCACTACAGGACGTCTATGCGATGGAGCCAGTCGTCCCTAAATTCAACCCATGGTCAGCTTGTCCGATCACCTTCGATGATAGGGATCACCCTACTAGCATCCGTCCTGGCGGCTCAGCCGGATTGGTCTTAGACCCAATCATCAATGGATTCCACCTCACACGAGTCCTTATGGACGGCGGCAGCAGCCTGAACCTGCTTTACCAGGACACAATGCGCAAAATGGGCATCGATCCTTCAAGGATTAAGCCCACCAAAACCACCTTTAAAGGTGTAATTCCTGGAGTAGAGGCCCGTTGTACGGGCTCTATAACACTGGAAGTGGCCTTCGGATCTCCGGATAACTTCCGAAGTGAAGAGCTAATCTTTGATATCATCCCTTTCCGTAGTGGCTATCACACACTGCTCGGACGACCCGCATTCCCTAGATTTAATGCGGTACCTCACTATGCATACCTCAAGCTCAAGATGCCAGGCCCGCGCGGGGTCATAACAGTCAACAAAAATATGGACCGCTCTCTCCATACAGAAGAACACACTGCAGCCCTTGCGGCAGAAGTACAATGCGACCTCCTCCGGCAAACCACCAATCAAGCGATGACAACCTCAAGCTCCGTTAAGTGAGGGCAGAACACCCCGCAATAGGATTAGCAGGCACGCCAGGAGCATGACTAGCAGTCCGGCCTCCGCTCAAATCCCATCAAAGCAGCATTCGTGCCACGCGTACACAATTACGCACTCAAAATACCATGGGCACAGGCGGAGGCGTAGAAGTGGCTCAGTTAGCAGTACGATACTGCTTCGTAATCTTTCCATTTACCTTTAAGGACATCGCTTTAGTGCAGCTTCTCCAAAAGAGGCGGATTGACAGACTCACATAGGAGAACGAACCAAGGAGGTAATAGGCGGTGCGCACAGAAGGAAATACCCAGGTGGAATCTATTTGCGATCGTTATACCTGCTTTATCTATCTGTACGTAGCCTGCCTCTGGATATGATATGTCAAATTATCCTCTTTATCTCCGCTTAATACATTCATTGTAAACATACGCCTAAACGTATTATTCATCAATGGGAGATCGTATACACGTCAGCTTATTATTTTTCTTTGAGCATTTTTTACAAGTGTCTATTTAATATTGCATCCGTACACTTTGGTACGTGGAGTTTGCCAGGGGCTTCTCACGGCGCCCCATAATACTGCACAACAAGTCCGAACACTTTCAACAGTGCAGCACCCCGAACTTATAGCATTATATGCATCAGCTCCGAATCATGTCTTGGGTCTACAGTTGGGATAGCCCGGCTCCCTTGTTTTGGTGGCTTACGTTCCGTTATATCGGCTAAGGTAGCGCAGGGAGAACTACTACGATTGTTCCCTGGTTCTGCCGGACGAGCACCTCAGTAGAGAAAGCCGAAAATTGACCGACATGATGTGGCGAGAGCTGGTCGCTGTTCGAGAGGTCTTAAAATCCTTAAAGATTTTTTTGCTTTAGGCGATAAATCGGATTCGTCCGATCTAGGCGTGTATAGCGCCCCAATTCGGCCTTCCGGATTATAGGGGCTTCGCCGAAATTTAAAATTGTAGACTTCTATGGCTAAGTGAAGGTTATAAAGCCGCATAGTCCGATTGCCTTGTTCGCTATGCTGGACACCTCCTTAAGGGACCAAACATTTGGATAAAGAGTGTCCGGGTTATCCACGAACACCCCGGTACCAGTTACATGGGGGCGGAAGCCAACGACTAGCCTACTTTTAGAATTTGATAAACAGCCGCAAAGAAGATAATATTTTAAATAACAAAAGCACTACTTAGCGCAAGTAACTTCATCTTTAAATTACAAACATGACAGAAGTGAATTCATTCAAAAATTATGTCCTTGGTACACTCTTCGGCCACGAGACGAGCACCCTCCAAAATGCCATCATAATACTTCTCGGGAATGCGATGCGGCTTGCCCTTGGGCGGCCCGTCCTTCACCAGCTTCTCCGCATCCAGCTTGCCCCAATGCACCTTCGCACGGGCAAGGGCCCGGCGGGCACCCTCAATGCAAACGGATCGCTTGATGACTTCTAGGTGCGGATAGGCATTGACCATCCGCTTGATCAGGCCGAAGCAGCTGGTGGGAAGGGGCTCACCAGCCACATCCAGACTATGAAATCCTTCATAGCCACTTCGGCCGCCCTGTGGAGTTCGACCAACTGTTTCAGTTGGTCACTCAGAGACGTTGGGTGTTCGGCCCCAGCATACTGGGACCAAAACAGCTTCTCGTCGAGTTCCCCTCCTGAGCACAGTAGAACTCTGCGGCGTCTGATACGTTGCGTGGTAGATCTGCGCATGCCCCTGGAGAGCTCCGGATTCATGTAAGTAAAAGAAACTCCTCCTCCACATGTTTGCTTTGCATAAAGAATTTCTTACCCGCCGCTATCTTTTTGGCCTCCTGGATTTCCCGTTGTGCCCTCTCGGCTTTGGCCTTGGCGTCTTTTATACCTACCAGGGCCTTCGCAAGCTCGGCCTCTTTTGCTTTAAGCTCATGCTCCACGAACTCGAACTTTTTGCCGAGCTCCTGGAGCTCTTCTTGTACTTCGCCCACTCGGGCCTCATGCTTTTGGCGCTCCTCGCGTTCCAAGGCCACCTTGTGTTCGGCCTCGGACAACGCTTTCTTGAGAGATGCCGCTTCGGTGGTGGCCTCTGTAACAAAATCACAACGCCTCGTCATTAGAATAATTAATTTTATTTGTACTTTACTATATGAGAGAGGGGAATTATTCACATTTGCTCTCCTCGAGCTGCCTCCTTGTGAGGCCGAGCTCTCCGTGTGCCTGCTCCAAGTCCTGCTTTAGGCCGGCGATTTCGGCCGTACGGACAGCAGCGGCCAGCAGCACAGCCTGTTTATTCACATCCAAACTTAATGTTAGACTCCTGCGGAATATAATTGACCCTCTGTTTGGTTTTTCCTTCTGAACACCAAACAGAGTATCAGGGGCTACTACCTATCGGGTGGTACTTTCACACATTTTTACTTACCTCAAAGCCTGTCAGGAGGCTGGTGCAGGCTTCGGTTAGTCCACTCTTGGCGGACGAAACCTTCTGAATCACCGCACTCATAAGAGTACGGTTGTCGGTGTCAAAACCGGCGGATCTCGGGTAAGGGGTCCCGAACTGTGCGTCTAGGCGGATGGTAACAGGAGACAAGGGACACGATGTTTTTACCCAGGTTCGGGCCCTCTCGATGGAGGTAAAACCCTACTCCTGCTTGATTAATATTGATGATATGGGTAGTACAAGAGTTGATCTACCACGAGATCAGAGAGGCTAAACCCTAGAAGCTAGCCTATGGTATGATTGTTGTTCGTCCTACGGACTAAAACTCTCCGGTTTATATAGACACCAGAGAGGGCTAGGGTTACATAGAGTCGGTTACAATGGGAGGAGATCTTCATATCATATCACCAAGCTTGCCTTCCACGCCAAGGAAAGTCCTATCCGGACACGGGACAAAGTCTTCAATCTTGTATCTTCATAGTCCGGGAGTCCGGCCAAAGGTCATAGTCCGGCCATCCGGACACCCCCTAATCCAGGACTCCCTCAGTAGCCCCTGAACCAGGCTTCAATGATGACGAGTCCGACGCGCAAATTGTCTTCGGCATTGCAAGGCGGGTTCCTCCTCCGAATACTTCATAGAAGATGTTGAACACAAGGATAGTGTCCGGCTCTGCAAAATAAGTTCCACATACCACCGTAGAGAGAATAATATCTGCACAAATCTAATCTGCTGACGTATTCTACAGCGTGACATCACGCCACGGCCAAGCCTTTATTCGAATCATTTTACTGTTCCACCTCAGTGCGTTTAGCGAGGCAGTTTCCTTGGCACGTCTTGTCAAAGCAGAGATCGTGTCCCCTTATTCCGGGATTCTCAACAATACAGGTGTGGGTAACCCAACCGCGCCATTAACCTTGGTGCTTGGGAGATAAGCAAGTTTTATTAGGCTGGTGGGGGCTTGTAGTTTCGGCCGCTCATATAAGGGGATAAGGATCTACCCTTTCCATTTACGCCTTCTTCCTCGAGGGCGCCTTCGTAGAGACCATCAAAGGGTGGCAATCAGGGTGGTTCTATATCACCGAGCCGCGTGACCCTGAATGGGCAGCGGCCCCCGAATTCCGATCTGGCATCCCCACACGGCTCACATCTTGGAAAGAGACGGGCCTGTCATGGGGTAGTTCGGCAGAGGTGACCGGACTTCAAACCTGCATCAAAGATCTGATAGACAGGAAGGTCAAACTCGTCACCATAGTCCAAGTCATGCTTTTCCGCCGGATCCTCCCGTGTCAACGACGGGCCTTCAACCTGTGGGAATTCGACCCGGCTCAGCACCAAACTTTGTCCAGATTCTTCGATACAACGCATGAAGATGCCTGGAAGGTGCCTTTCAAGAGCTCCGAGGTCCACCCTCCCATCACCGAGGATCGCGGATTCTGCGCGAAGCGCCAAGCCAGTGCGGTAAGCTTAATTTTCCCATTACGGGGTATTTGTTTTCCATAGTTTGACTCTATGCGGGATCTAAACTCCCATCCCTTTTAACAGGACTGGCAGAAGAAGGCCGGACAGATCAAGTGTCCGGCTCCTTTGCCCGAAGACCCAGCGGATGCTCGTTTGACCAAGCTGCTGGTTCCAGCACCCCACGTGGTGCCGGAGAAGAAGGCCAAGAAGAAGGCCACGGGGACTCGAAAGAGTTCCCGGCGCCTGGTGGTGTCGGATTCATCGCCTGACAACCCCGAAGCACCCTCCGCCTCTGAGGACGAGGAGGAGGAAGAAGAAGCCTCTCCCCCTCCAACGGGGGGAGGCAAGAAAAGGAAGGCCGCCCCAACTGGGGAGGCCGGAGGGTCCAAGAAGGGGAGGACCCTTCTGCCGGACTACGCCTCCGATGCCGAAGACGGCGGGGAGGAATGGCCATCTAGGGTCAAGCCCCTGGCAAAATCGTAAGTGTCCAGATACCAGAATAACTTATGGCGTTCCTCTACTGTATGGTACCTTCTGACGCCGAATTTAATCATGCAGTCCGCCCAAGGCTCAGCTCGGCGATTCATCGAGCGGCTCCCTGGATTCGTCGGACATGAATAGCGCTTCACTTCTGACTGCCTCCTCCCCTCTCCCTACGGACGACGCCGAGGTGGAGTCCCAAAAGGGACTAAACCAGGAGGAGGTGGTCTTGGAGGCGCCGCAAGGCGACCTCCCGGACTCCAGGCCCAAAGGGGGTAAAGCCCCGGAGGGATCTAAGTCCGGCCCTGGGCCGGACACTGCTCCGGAACCTTCAGTGGTTCTGGAGTCCGGCAGGCGGCGCCTTCGTAAGAAGGGCAAGCCTACGACGCCGGCGACCTCCGTCCACCTGGAGGCGCCGGACAATTTGCTGGAGGTGCTTAACGGCGCCTCCATCAACGAGGAGCACCGCACTGTTATGAGTGCGGTGATTCAGAAGGTTCAGTCTGCCAAGAGCGGGCTGACCGAAGCTTGTATGAGCCTTCTAACAGGCTTTGAGGTAAGTTTTAAGATATGTAAGAATATGTACCGCATAAACAGTAACCCCTGATGCTCCGTTTGGCGTTCGGAAAGAAAAGCCGAGCTGAGGATCTAAAAAGATATACACAGGAGTCTAACATAAATATGTCAATATGGGAATGCAGGCTGCGCTGCTGACCTCTGCCGCACTGACTGCGGAGGTCAATGCATTGAAGGAGAGCCTCGAGCGGTCCGAGAACGAGCTCGGCCGTGCCAAGAAGCAGCTCGAGGACAAGGAGGGTATGTAATACCATATGTAAATGTATATAGAAATACCTGGTTGCAAATAATGACAGGACCAACGTGAATGTTGCAGGGGCCACGGCCGAGGTGGCGACCCTGAAGGAAGCGGTGTCCAAGGCCGAAAACAGTGCGGCCTTGGAGCGCACCGAGCGAGAGAAGCAGGAGGCGCGGGTGGCGGAGGTGCAGCAAGAGCTCCAGGCTCTCGTGGAGAAACACGAGATTTTGGAGCGTGACTCGAAGACTCGAGAGTCCGAGCTTGCTTTGGCTCTTGAGAGTGCCAAAACCGCTAGGGCCGAAGCCCAGAAGGCCCTCCAGGAGATTGAGGCGATAAAGAAAATAGCGGCCGGTAAGGCATTCTTTATGCAAAGCAAGCATATAAAAGTGAATTATCTGTTACTTACCCGAATCCAGAGCTCTCCAGGAGCGTTCACCGATCTGCCCCGTAGTGTGTCTGATGCTGCCGCATTCTACCAAGCCGAGGAGGGGAGCTCGACGGAAAAGGCGTTCTGGTCTCAATATGTTGAGGCCGGACATCCGGTGCCCCTGAGCGACCAGCTGAAGCAGTTGGTCAAGCTCCACAAGGTGGCCGAATAGGCCATGAAGGGCCTCATAGTTCGGCTGTGGCCTACAGAAGCCATGCCTGGAAGCTACTTCGGTCTGGTGTGGCGGCTGGTGGACGTGTGTCCATGGATTGAAGTCATCAAGCACTCCGTCTGTATTGAAGGTGCCCATCGGGCCCTTGCCCGTGCTAAAGTGCACTGGGGCAAGATGGACGCAGAGAAGCTTGTGACGGACGCGCCACCGCCGGGCAAGGAGTATCGCAAGCCCGAGATGTATTATAAGGGCGTCCTGAAGGGTGCCTGCCTTATAGCGGGTGAATGCTCCAAAGATGTAATTTTTGAGTAGACTCGCATCTGTTATCCTGTATGCTGAAAACTTTGTTCATATGCATTAAGCAACGCTTGTTAATTTAAAATATTACCTTCTGTGCGGACGTTTATCAAATCTGAGAGATGCAAGTCGTCGGCTTCTACGCCCATGCCACGAGTGCTGGGGTGTTTGGGATAAACCTGAGCGCTCTTGTTCCCATTCTTGGGTCCATCTAGGGAGGCGCTCAGCACAACGAACAAGGCCATCGGACTTATAATGCTTTATCACTCTCACTTAGCCATAGAATTCTATAATTTTAAATTTCGGCGAAGCCCCTAGTATTCGGAAGATTGAGTTCGGGGCGCTATCCACGCCTAGGCCGGATAAATCTGGCTCCTCGCTCTAAGCGGCATAAGTCTTTAGGACTCGAAAAACCTCACGAACAGCGACCGGTCTCTCGCACTATCATGACAGTCAGTTTTAGCTTTCTCTACTGAGGTGTTAACCCAGCTCAACTGGGGCACAATCGCAGTAGTTCTCCCAGCGCTACCTTAGCCAACATCGCGGAATGTAAGGTACCAAAACATGGGAGCCGGGCAAACCCAACTATTGACCCAAGACATGATTCGGAGCCGATGCATATAGTGCTATAAGTTTGGGGTGCCGCACTCATGAGAGTGTTTGGTCTTCTCACACCGTGTTATGGGGTGCTTAAGCCCCTGGTGTATTGGCGGTACCAAAGTGTACGGTTGCATAATGTCATGACTGAACATATTTGTATAAAAATAGATGAATACAATAATAGATAAGAGCTATGTATTGTTTATTAAAAAGGGCTGCTATGAAAGCAGAACGATACAAATAGTGCGATAAGCCAGAGATGGGATTATTTGACATGTCCCCCTCCAGGGGCAAGCTGCGGGACTTTAAGTAAACCAGGTATTTAGCTCGTTATAGAGACCTCCTGGACATTTGACGTGGCTTGTTCTCTCCCTGGCTGTTGCATCGTGTGTTCGGCGAGTGTATTGCCGGACAGGCCTTCCGAATAGTTGGGTCCTGAAAGTATATATAAAAAAGGAAACGACAGAATAGGGAGCCCCTTAGTTCAGTTGAGCCGCATTCTGGGCGTGCCGTAGTTGTGCCCCTCCCCTTATGCCCGTGGTATTTCCAAAGCGTAATTATGTACGCGTGGTACCGATATCACCATCTGGCGAGGGCTGGGGTTGGGGCCGCACTGCTATGCTTACTCGGAACGTGCCAACCGGTTTTGTTATAGGTTACTTCAGGCGCGCTTGACGTTGTCCGGACGTTTAACACCCGGATTGGAGAATCGCCTTGAGAGGCTACTCTGTACTTCCGCCGCTAGGGCCGCTGTGTGCTCCTCCATTCGGAGAGAGCGTTCGGTGTTTCCATTTACCGTAATGACTCTGCGAGGACCTGGCATCTTGAGCTTGAGATATGCGTAGTGCGGCACCGCATTGACTTTTGCAAATGCGGTTCGTCCGAGCAGGGCGTGATAGCCACTGCAGAATGGGACTATGTCGAAGATTAACTCTTCGCTTCAGAAATTATCCGGGGATCCGAAGACCACTTCGAGTGTAACCGAGCCAGTACAGCTGGCTTCTACACCTGGTATGACGCCTTTAAAGGTTGTCTTTGTGGGTTTAATCCTTGAGGGATCTATACCCATTTTTCGCACTATATCCTGATAAAGCAGGTTCAGGCTGCTGCCGCCGTCCATGAGGACTCTAGTGAGGTGAAATCCGTCAATGATTGGGTCTAGGACCAATGCGGCAAATCCGCCGTGACGAATGCTAGTGGGGTGGTCCCTTCGATCAAAAGTGATCAGGCAGGAGGACCATGGGTTGAACTTTGGGGCGACTGGCTCCAACGCATAGACGTCCTTGAGAGCACGTTTCAGTTCCCTTTTGGGGATATGGGTTGCGTATATCATGTTCACCGTCCGCACTTGCGGGGGGAAGCCCTTCTGTCCTTTGTTGTTCAGCTGCCGGGGCTCCTCCTCGTCATCGCTACGCAGCCCCTTGTCTCTGGTTTCGGCACTTAACTTGCCTGCCTACTTGAACACCCAACAAATCCTGTTGGTGTGGTTGGCTGGTTGTTCGGGGGTGCCGTGTATCTGGCACGAGCAATCGAGTATCCGGTCTAAACTGGATGGGCCTGTAGGGTTTCTTTTGAATGGCTTCTTCCGCTGACCGGGTTTAGAGCCTCTGAATCCGGCATTAAATGCCGTATCCTTAGTATTGTCACCGTTAATGCGGCGCTTGTGCTTGTTGCGACGTGACCTGCCATTGTTGTCCTTGGTATCCGAATTGCCAGGGCTCTTGGTTATGTTATTGCTACGAGCTAGCCAGCTGTCTTCTCCCGCGCAAAAGCGGGTCATGAGTGTCGTGAAGGCTGCCATAGATTTCGGCTTTTCCTGTCCTAGGTGCCGGGCAAGCCATTCATCTCGGATGTTGTGCCTGAAGGCTGCAAGGGCCTCGGCGTCCGGACAGTCGACTATTTGATTTTTCTTGGTTAGGAACCGTGTCCAGAATTATCTGGCCGATTCCTCTGGCTGCTGGATTATGTGGCTTAGGTCATCGGTGTCTCGTGGTCGCACATAAGTGCCCTGGAAGTTGCCAAGGAACGCGGATTCCAGGTCTTCCCAGCAACTAATTGACTCTGCTGGCAGGCTGTTAAGCCAATGCCGAGCTGGTCCTTTAAGCTTGAGCGGGAGGTATTTGATGGCGTGTAGATCATCACCACGGGCCATGTGGATATGAAGGAGATAATCCTCGATCCATACCACGGGATCTGTTGTGCCATCGTATGATTCGATGTTTACGGGTTTAAAACCCTCGGGGATTTGATGATCCATTACTTTGCCTGTGAAGCATAGTGGGTGTGCGGCGCCCCTGTACTGGGCTATATCACGACGCAGCTCGGATGAGCTTTGTCTGTTGTATTCGGCCTGGCCGTATTTATCATATCCGGCGTGACGGTTATCGTCACGTGATGTGGGGCGCCCACGCGATCCGTAGATTGATCTTGTTTGCCTTGCCTTATCCTCCAATATGTCTCGCAGGTCTGTTGCGTTTCCCCATGATCTGGTATTCTTGGAGCGGCACCGGGGTGCGGCTTGGTTTGAGGGCCGAAAGGCCTCTCTGTCGCGGCCACGGGGTGGCCGATCGGGCGCATCGTACGCTGGTGATGTAGGTTTGGTTGCTTCCTCCTCTAGTTGGGGTAGCAGCCTGCGCTTTGGGTAGCTCTTGGATGGGCGTTCGAGTTTATACTCTTCGGCCGCCAGGACTTCAGTCCATCTGTCGGCTAGCAAGTCTTGGTCAGCTCTAAGCTGCTGCTGTTTTTTCTTGAGGCTGCTCGCCGTGGCCCTAAGCCTGCGTTTGAAACGCTCTTGTTCGACGGGATCCTCTGGCACGACGAATTCGGCATCGTCGAGGCTTGCCTCGTCTTCGGAGGGAGGCATATAATTATCGTCCTCGACCTCCCTATCTGCCGCTCTCTCATGAGGGCTGGCTTCTTCGTCCTCCTGCGTTGAATCCTGCTGGAGGGGGTTGTCTTCGGCACTGTCCGGGGTGTTGTTGTCTCCAGTGCCGGGCTCACCATTTTTGCTTTGGCGGGAGCGGCACCGCTGACTTTGGCGCTTGGGTTGCTTCTTGGAGGGGTCGTCCTCCGTTTTTTCATCGCCAACCCCTGCTTTGGGGGTGCCCACCATGTATATGTCATATGACGAGGTGGCTTTCCAGTGCCCTTGGGTGCTGGTTCTTGGTTGTCTGCTTCATCGGTGTCCATACCATCGATGTCTTCGGAGTCGAAGTTGAGCATGTCGGTTAGATCGTCGACAGTGGCTACAAACTGGGTGGTGGGTGGGTTTTTAATTTCTTCGTCGTTCGCATCCCAACCATGCTGACCATAGTCCGGCCAGGGCTCTCCTGACAAAGAGAGAGACTTTAGTGAATTCAGGATATCGCCTAAGGGCGAGTGCTGAAAGACGTCCGCGGCGGTGAACTCCATGATCGGAGCCCAATCGGGTTCGATCGGAAGGGGTGCGGAAGATTCGGAGTCCGGAACGGAGTCCGGCACCTTGGAGTCACATGCCTTGCAAAGGACTAGGCTGGTATTTGGCTCTATCACCATAGAGATTGCGACTCTTGGGGCGGCGTCCAACCGCCTGTTCCCGACTGGCCCAGTCGGCTCCGAGCTAATGGTCGGAGAGGGCACTTGAGTGGCGCTCTGGGCGTTGTCCGGCGGCAGAGCTAGATCATGCCCATTGTGACAGTGCGGCACGCTCGGCCGTGGCTCGAATCCGTCGAAGATCAATTCCCCGCGGATGTCGGCCGTGTAGTTTAAGCTTCCAAACCTAACCTGATGGCCAGGGGCGTAGCTTTCGATCTGCTCCAGATGGCCAAGCGAATTGGCCTGTAGTGCGAAGCCGCCGAATACGAAGATATGTCCGGGGAGGAAAGTCTCACCCTGGACCGCGTCGTGGTTGATGATCAAAGAAGCCATCGGGCCTAAAGGTGACAACACAGAGGAACTCTCAATGAAAGCACCAATGTCGGTGTCAAAACCGGCGGATCTCGGGTAGGGGGTCCCGAACTGTGCATCTAGGCGGATGGTAACAGGAGACAAGGGACACGATGTTTTTACCCAGGTTCGGGCCTTCTCGATGGAGGTAAAACCCTACTCCTGCTTGATTAATATTGATGATATGTGTAGTACAAGAGTTGATCTACCACGAGATCAGAGAGGCTAAACCCTACAAGCTAGCCTATGGTATGATTGTTGTTCGTTCTACGGACTAAAACTCTCCGGTTTATATAGACACCGGAGAGGGCTAGGGTTACATAGAGTCGGTTACAATGGGAGGAGATCTTCATATCATATCACCAAGCTTGCCTTCCACGCCAAGGAAAGTCCTATCCGGACACGGGATAAAGTCTTCAATCTTGTATGTTCATAGTCCGGGAGTCCGGCCAAAGGTCATAGTCCAGCCATCCGGACACCCCCTAATCCAGGACTCCCTCAATGGTGCTCTTCATCTAGGGAAGCGCCGTGAAACGCTTCCAGCAGACAATCCGGCGCCTCGGGCGCAACGGAAGTCCTCGATACAGACGTCCCTTCCTCCCTAACGAGGGGCTGCCCGCCTGAATCCGGAACCACTGAAGGCTCTGGAACAGTGTTCGGCTGAGAGCCTGGCTTGCCGTGGCTCTCATCGACACGATCCGCGGGGATCTTGAACCCCGCAAGTCCGACGTCTGGAATGCCGCCTTGAGGCGCCTCCAGGGCCATCTCCCCCATCTTTGGGAGCCTTTGGGACAACACCTCCGTGTCATCCGCAGGCCGAGGAGAAGTGGCCGTCAGGAGTGAGTTCATTGCTGACTCGCTCAAGGACCCGTCCGAAGACGATACCGTGGGATGAGCCCTGGCTGGACTGCATACAAGTTCGGCGTTATAACAAAATTGTGAGGCAAAATTTCGATGGAGTGCGGATACTTACGATCGCACTGAAGGCTTCTTCCTGGGCAGCCACCCTTCCTCGCTGTCGGCGGCCGTGGCGGAGTAGTCCGGAAGGGACACTTTCCCCTTGGACGTCCCAGTTTCCCCCATCGGGGCGGCCTTCCTGTTTCTCTCCCCCCTAGTACGGGGAGGTGGAGTTTCTTCTTGTTTTCCCTGCTTCCGCGGGAGTAATTGGCCTCGTCGTCATCGGACGACAAGGGTATACGGCCTTGCACCGGGGGCCTCACTTGGTCCCCTGGTCTGCCCTCTCAGGCCCCTCGTCCTTTCCGGATGGGGCGGCCTCCTCCTCCTCCTCTTCTTCTTCCCCTTCGGGGGAGGAGTGCGCCTCGTCGTCTTCGGACGAGGCTTGTGGAACCTTACGCCGGAGACCCTTTCGGGTCCCCGGAGCCTTCTTATCGTCCTTCTTCTCCGGCCCCTTATAGGGCGGCGGGACCAGCATTTTCGTCAGAAGATCATTAGCTGGGCTTTCTGGTAGCAGAGCCGGACAGTCAATCCGCTCCGCTGTCTCCACATAATCCTGCACAAATATACACAATTACTTAAGGCTCCCCCATGAACGTATTGGGAAAAACCGAATCCGGTGACGGCCTGAGAACTCACCTGAATAGGACGCCGTGCGGCGTGGAGCCCACGATCCTCGGATATGGGAGGAGGTACTTCAGAGGCCTAGAACAATGCCTTCCACGCGTTTTTGTGCTTCATGTCGTAGAGCCTCTGAAGCGTCTGGTGTTCGGCCGGGACGAACTCCCACAGATTGAATGCCCGCCTCTGGCACGGCCGAATCCAGCGAATGAGCATGACCTGGATCACGTTGACAAGCTTGATGTTCTTGTCCTTCATGCCCTTGATGCAGGTGGTGATTCCGGTCAGCTCTATAGATTCGCCCCATAGCAGGCCCTTCTGTTCCCAGGAGGTGAGCCGCATAGGGGTTCCAGATCGAAACTCGGGGGCCGCCACCTAGTTGGCGTCGCGCGGCTCGGTGATGTAGAACCACCCCGATTGCCACCCCTTCACAGTTTCCGCAAAGGAGCCGTCAAGCCAGGTGACGTTAGGCATTTTGCCCACCATGGCTCCTCCGCACTCTGCTTGCTGGCCGCTTACGATCTTCGGCTTCAAGCAGAAGGTTTGTAGCCACAAGCCGAAATGAGGCTTGATGTGGAGGAAGGCCTCGCATACGACGATGAATACCGAGATGTTGAGGACAAAGTTTGGGGCTAGATCATGGAAATCTAGCCCGTAGTAGAACATGAGCCCGCGGACGAAGGGGTGGAGTGGAAACCCCAGTCCACGGACGAAGTGGGCAAGAAACACGACCCTCTCGTGGGGTCCTGGAGTTGGAATGACCTGCCCCTCGTCTGGTAGCCGGTGCGCTATGTCTGCGGCCAAGTATCCGGCCGCCCGAAGACTTGCGATGTTCTTCTCCTTCACGATGGAAGTCACCCATTTTCCTCCTGCTCCGGACATGATTAGCTGTGCGGAGAAGACTTGGACTAGGGCGCTGGAGCTCGGGGAGGCAAGAGTGGGCAGAGGAGGAAGAAGGCGTGGGTAAGAATGAGGAACTCTTATCCCTTTATAGAGGCGACGAAAGCAGTACGCCTCCCCACTGGCCTGTTGAGAATCGCTTACTTCCCAAGCGCCATGATTGATGGCACGGGGGGATTACCCATACCCGTATTGATGAGAATCCCATGATAAGGGGACATGATCTCTCCTTTGACAAGACGTGTCATGGAAACCGCCTCGCAATATGCGCTGTGGCTGGTTGTGGAAAAACGATTCGAATAAATGACATGGCTATAATGGCATAATACGTCGTCTAAAAAGTTGTCAGCTGAAGTATCATTCTCTCTACGGTGGTATGTGAAGACCATTTTGCAGATCCGGACACGGTCTACGTGTTCGATAATAACATTGGAGTATTCGGAAAAGGAACCCGCCTTGCAATGCCGAAGACAAGATTGCACGCCGGACTCATCGTCATTGAAGCCTGGTTCAGGGGCTACTGAGGGAGTCCTGGATTAGGGAGTATCCGGACAACCGGACTATATACATTGTCCGGACTATCAAAGCGTGAAGATACAAGACTCAAGACTTCGGCCCGTGTCCGGATGGGACTCTCCTTTGCGTGGAAGACAAGCTTGGCGATCCGGATATTAGATTTCCTTCCTTGTAACTGACTCCATGTAAACCCTAGCCCTCTCCGGTGTCTATATAAACCGGAGAGGATGGTCCTTAGAAGGCCGATCACAATTACAATCATACCATCATAGGCTAGCTCTTAGGGTTTAGCCTCTACGATGTCGTGGTAGATCTACTCTTGTACTACTCATATCTTCAATATTAACCAGGCAGGAAGTAGGGTTTTACCTCCATCGAGAGGGCCCGGACCTGGGTAAACATTGTGTCCCTTGCTTCCTGTTACCATCAGCCTAAGACGCACAGATCGGGACCCCCTACCTGAGATCCGCCGGTTTTGACACCGAAAATGGCTGCCACATTAAAACTAGGTACAAAGGAAATTTGCTTACAGCAGTTGGTGTTGATCCCAATGACTGCATATTCCCCATTGCATTTGGTCTTTGTGAAGTAGAATCGACAAGTAGTTGGGAGTGGTTCTTGGCTTCATTGAAGGATGACCTGAACATTTCCAACTCATCATCTTACACACTAATGAGTGACAAGCAAAAGGTAAGCATTGTTATCTCTATAATTTGGTTCTGATATTGTGATTGCAGAAGTTGGTCTAAGTTGACATGAATTTTGTAGGGTTTGATTGCTGTAGTGCAGAAAGTGTTCCCTCATTCTGAGCACAGACATTGTGTGAGGCACATATATCAGAATTTCCACAAAGTACACAAGGGTGAAACATTGAAGAATGATTTATGGGCAATAGCAAGATCTACAAACAAAATTGCTTACCACAAAAACATGGAGCAAATAAAGGAACACAGTTTAGATGCTTACAAGTGGGTTGAGAAGTTGTCTCCAAGAACATGGATAAAGGCTTTCTTTAACCCTTTCTGCAAATGTGACATCCTCCTCAACAATATGTCGGAGGTGTTCAACGGGTATGCTGCAATTTCTTCTTCTTTTTGTTCTCAACAGCATGCCACTTATACCCTGTCTTTTTACATTGATTAAATTTTCTATGCAGCTATATTCTGGATGGAAGAGATCTGCCAATAAAGTCCATGTTAGATTATATTTTCCATAAACTAGCAAACATGATAGTTGGCAAACAAAGGGAATCTGAGAAGTGGACTGGCCGGCTGTGCCCCAAAATTCAGAAGAAACTAGACAAATATATAGAATGGGCAAAGAACTGCATAGTTACTGAGTATGGGAAAGGTGTTTTCCAGGTTTTTTCTTTGAATAATACATATGTTGTTGATTTGAACATGAACAGTTGTGACTACAATAGATGGGAACTCTCAGCCATCCCATGCCATCATGCCATTGCATGTTTCAGACATGAAAGGATTGAGCCAGAGAGCATGGTGCATGACTGTTATAGTGTTGAGAATGACAAGAGTTGCTATGGCTGGAACCTTATGCCTATGAGGGACATGAAGCATTGGGAGAAAATGAATGGCATAGATGTATATCCACCTATTTACACAAAAGTCATGGGAAGGCCAAAGAAAAGTAGGAAGAAAGAGCCAGAAGAGAAAAAGGGTAAGGATGGTCTGAAGAAAGTAACAAAACATGGTGTCACTATGCATTGTTCTATATGTGGAGCTGCTGATCACAATAAAAGAGGTCACCACAACCATGTAAATGATGAACCAAAACCAAGAGGAGTAGAGGAATCAGAAGAAGAGTATGATGACCCAAGCATCATTGCTGTAATTTCCTGCCTTCTACATTCAGCCTTTTACATTCATGACTTAATTTCCTTTGCTTCCAATGATCATAGTATCACTGCATTTGTAGAACATTATGCCACATAGAGTAAATCCCATGCTGGATCCAACAAAAACTAAAGATTCCATGGTGTTCATGATGTAGGGAAGGGTAATTTTCTTCTGTACTATAAATCATTTCCTTACAACACTATGAATAATTTGCTTCCAATGCTTTGAATAATATCCTTCCAATGCTCATTGCTTTACAATGCAGGAGAGGTTTAGGTCACAAACAATTAGAGATTATGGTCCACTACCTGAATCAAGCTTTATTGCTAATGCTAGGGACTCAATCCCAGTAGGTAGAGTGACTACAACAATGACAAGTGGAAGGGTGAGAAGAGCAGAAGGTGTTGCAGCTGAATCTGAGCAAGGAGCTGCACCAAGACCCAGGAAGAAGCAGGAAAGAGGAGGGTTAATTGCTGCAAGGGGAGGGAGAACACCTGCTGCAAGAGGAGGGGCAAATGGTGCAAGGGGAGGGCGAACACCTGCTGCAAGAGGAGGGGAAAATGTTACAACAGGAGGAAGAACACCTGCTACAAGGGGAGGGAGAACAACTGCTTCAAGGGGTGCAAGAGGAGGGGCAAATCCTGGAAGGGGAGGGATGCTACCTCTTGAGCACTGCGTTGGTTTTCCCGGAAGAGGAGAGGATGATGCAGTAAAGTAGCGTATGTATTTCCGTCAGTTTTTGAGAACCAAGGTATCAATCCAGTAGGAGACCACACACAAGTCCCTCGTACCTACACAAAACGATAGCTACTCGCAACCAACACGATTAGGGGTTGTCAATCCCTTCACAGTCACTTACGAGGGTGAGATCTGATAGAGATGATAAATAATATTTTTGGTATTTTCGATAGATAGATGCAAAGTGAAAAGTAAAAGGTAAAGTAAAAACAAAGCAAATAATAAAGTGATAGAGATTGATATGATGAGAATAGACCCCGGGGCCATAGGTTTCACTAGTGGCTTCTCTCAAGAGCATAAGTATTCTACGGTGGGTGAACAAATTACTGTTGAGCAATTGACAGAATTGAGCATAGTTATGAGCATATCTAGGTAATGATCATGTATATAGGCATCACGTCCAAGACAAGTAGATCGAAACGATTCTGCATCTACTACTATTACTCCACTCATCGACCGCTATCCAGCATGCATCTAGAGTATTAAGTTAAAAACAGAGTAATGCCTTAAGCAAGATGACATGATGTAGAGGAATAAATTCATGCAATATGATAAAAACCCCATCTTGTTATCCTCGATGGCAACAATACAATACGTGCCTTGCAACCCTTTCTGTCACTGGCTAAGGACACCGCAAGATTGAACCCAAAGCTAAGCACTTCTCCATTGCAAGAACTACCAATCTAGTTGGCCAAACCAAATGGATAATTCAAAGAGACTTGCAAAGATAACTCAATCATACATAAAAGAATTTAGAGAAGATTCAAATATTATTCATAGATATTCTGGATCATAAACCCACAATTCATCGGTCTCAACAAACACACCGCAAAAAGAAGATTACATCGAATAGATCTCCACAAGAGAGGGGGAGAACATTGTATTGAGATCCAAAAACAGAGAAGAAGCCATCTAGCTACTAGCTATGGACCCGAAGGTCTGAAGTAAACTACTCACACTTCATCGGAGAGGCTATGGTGTTGATGTAGAAGCCCTCTGTGGTAGATGCCCCCTCCGGCAGAGCTCCGGAACAGGCCCCAAGATGGGATCTCGTGGATACAAAAAGTTGCGGCGGTGGAATTAGGTTTTTGGCTCCGTATCTGATCTGTCGGGGGTGCGTAGGTATATATAGGAGGAAGGAGTATGTCGGTGGAGCAACAGGGGGCCCACAAGGTAGGGGCGCGCCCTGGGGGGGGGCGCCCCCCACCCTCGTGACTTCCTCGGTTACTTCTTGGAGTAGGGTCCAAGTCTCCTGGATCACGTTCGGTGAGAAAATCACGTTCCCGAAGGTTTCATTCCGTTTGGACTCCGTTTGATATTCTGTTTCTTCGAAACACTGAAATAGGCAAAAAAACAGCAATTCTGGGCTGGGCCTCCGGTTAATAGGTTAGTCCCAAAAATAATATAAAAGTGGAAAATAAAGCCCAATATAGTCCAAAACAGTAGATAAAGTAGCATGGAGCAATCAAAAATTATAGATAAGTTGGAGACGTATCAAGGGAGAACACCTGATGCAACAGGAGATAGCACAAGTGCTCTAAGAGGAGCTAGAGCTACTGCCCCTGGCTCCTACAACCTTCTCTTTGCAAACGCCGAATTCCGCCGGCTCGGCCCGTTTTTGGGCCGGGCGATCGCAGGCTGAACCCGGCGCAATGGGGGGCGCTCGGGGGTTCCGGCACAAGGGAAAATCACACCTGGGGCCACACTGTCAGGCGAAAAGTCAAGCCGACCGTCCAGATTCGCCTCCCACCCCCCGCGCTCTGCCGCCATCCTGCCGATCCAGGCGCCACCCACCACCCACCACAGCTAGATAGGTCATTCCCTGCCGAAAAAGAGAAGAGGTTTCGCCGTGGCAGCCTCTCCACCGCTGTCCGGGCGATTTTTCGGCGTTCCAGCCACGCAGGGGCAGTACACCGGCAGGTGTGCGCCCACCACGCCTGCAAGGTCTTCGACGATTTGTCTGCCCGGCCCAGCGATGGACTCGTACGACAAGGAGACACTCGCGGTGTTGCTAGAGGAGGAAGCCGAAGCTGACATCCAGGAGCAGGAGCATCTCATGGTGCTCACCGCCCTCGCCGGCCTGCTCGCGAGCAATGGAAAGCCGTGGCGAGGTGGCTCGGTGCCGGGGGCAGGTGACAGCAAAGAACCGACATCGTCTGGAAGGCTACTGCATGCTCTACTCTGACTACTTCGTCGACGCTCCATTGCACGGCGATAAAACATTTTGGCACCGTTATCGGATGAGCCGAAAGCTTTTCCTCAGGATTGTGAATTCCATCCGGGAGTTCGACAACTACTTCAACTGCAAGAAGGATTGCACCGGCACACCTGGTTCACCTCAATCCAGAAGTGCACGATAGTGATACGTCTCCAACGTATCTATAATTTTTTATTGCTCCATGCTACTTTATCTACTGTTTTGGACTATATTGGGCTTTATTTTCCAGTTTTATATTATTTTTGGGACTAACCTATTAACCGGAGGCCCAGCTCAGAATTGATGTTTTTTGCCTATTTCAGTGTTTCGAAGAAACAAAATATCAAACAGAGTCCAAACGGAATGAAATCTTCGGGAACGTGATTTTCTCACCGAACGTGATCCAAGAGACTTGGACCCTGCTCCAAGGAACAAAAGAGGCGGTCACGAGGGTGGGGGGCGCCCCCCTAGGCGCGCCCCCTACCTCGTGGGCCCCCTGTTGCTCCACCGACGTACTCCTTCCTCCTATATATACCTACGTACCCCCGACAGATCAAATACGGAGCCAAAAACCTAATTCCACCGCCGTAACTTTCTGTATCCACGAGATCCCATCTTGGGGCCTGTTCCAGAGCTCTGCCGGAGGGGGCATCTACCACGGAGGGCTTCTACATCAACACCATAGCCTCTCCGATGAAGTGTGAGTAGTTTACTTCAGACCTTCGGGTCCATAGCTAGTAGCTAGATGGCTTCTTCTCTCTTTCTGGATCTCAATACAATGTTCTCCCCCTCTCTTGTGGAGATCTATTCGATGTAATCTTCTTTTTGCGGTGTGTTTGTTGAGACCGATCAATTGTGGGTTTATGATCCAGCTTATCTATGAATAATATTTGAATCTTCTCTGAATTCTTTTAAGTATGATTGAGTTATCTTTGCAAGTCTCTTCGAATTATCCGTTTGGTTTGGCCAACTAGATTGGTAGTTCTTGCAATGGGAGAAGTGTTTAGCTTTGGGTTCAATCTTGTGGTGTCCTTTCCCAGTGACAGCAGGGGCAGCAAGGCACGTATTGTATTGTTGCCATCGAGGATAACAAGATGGGGTTTTTATCATATTGCATGAATTTATCCCTCTACATCACGTCATCTTGCTTAAGGCGTTACTCTGTTTTTAACTTAATACTCTAGATGCATGCTGGATAGCGGTCGATGAGTGGAGTAATAGTAGTAGATGCAGAATCGTTTTGATCTACTTGTCCTGGACGTGATGCCTATATACATGATCATACCTAGATATACTCATAACTATGCTCAATTCTGTCAATTGCTCAACAGTAATTTGTTCACCCACCGCAGAATACTTATGCTATTGAGAGAAGCCACTAGTGAAACCTATGGCCCGCGGGTCTATTCTCATCATATCAATCTCTATCACTTTATTATTTGCTTTGTTTTTACTTTGCCTTTTACTTTTCACTTTGCATCTCTATATCAAAAATACCAAAAATATTATTTATCATCTCTATGAGATCTCACCCTCGTAAGTGACCATGAAGGGATTGACAACCCCTAATCGTGTTGATTGCGAGTAGCTATCGTTTTGTGCAGGTACGAGGGACTTGTGCGTGGTCTCCTAATCGCGTTGATACCTTGGTTCTCAAAAACTGAGGGAAATACTTACGCTACTTTACTGCATCATCCTCTCCTCTTCGAGAAAATCCAACGCAGTGCTTAAGAGGTAGTAAGAAGAATTTCTGGCGCCGTTGCCGGGGAGGCTCACGCAAGCAAGTCAACCATACCAAGTACCCATCACAATCCCTATCTCTTGCATTACATTATTTGCCTCTCGTTTTCCTCTCCCACACTTCACCCTTGCCATTTTATTCGCCCTCGCTTTCCCAATCTCCTTCTCTCCTTCCCGTTTTCCTTTTTCCCGTTGCCTTTCTGTTTGCTCGTGTGTTAGTTTGCTTACTTGTCGCGATGGCTCTCCCTAATTTTGGTGCTCTTCACCTTAAAAGGCTAGAGGAGATCGAAAGTAATGTCAGAAAGTTTATGGTTTTGCAATTTGAGCATAATAGTTTCTTTAGAAACGAATTTAAGGAATGAAAAGGTTTTATGAGTTATATGAATAAAGAACTCGATGATATGTCTAAAGTGTTCGATGGTATAAGAGCCCAAATTGCTCGTCTTAAAAAGATGACCGCTGAAATTTCGGATATGAAAGCTACCTTAGTCAATAAGATGGCCGCTAAACCGAATTCCTATGAAAATCAAGATGAAGATCTAAAAGTTATTGATGTGTCCCCTATTAAATCTTTGTTTTGCAATATGAATCTTGATGAAACTGAATATGATCTTCCTTTACCTAGAAGGCATTCTAAGAAGTCGGAGTTTCTAGATCTCGATGATGAAATCGATGAAAGTGGGATTGAAAAAAATAAAGACCTAGATGTTGCTAAACCCAATATTTTGGATCTCAAGGAATTTAATTATGAAAATTTCTCTTTGATTGGTTGTATTTCCTTGTTGCAATCCGTGCTAGATTCTCCTCATGCTTATAGTCAAAATAAGGCCTTTACCGAACACATTGTTGATGCCTTGATGCAATCTTATGAAGAAAAACTTGAGTTGAAAGTTTCTATCCCTAGAAAACTCTATGATGAGTGGGAACCTACTATTAAAATTAAAATTAAGGATTATGAGTTTCATGCTTTGTGTGATTTGGGTGCTAGTGTCTCTACTATTCCCAAAACTTTATGTGATTTGCTAGATTTCCGTGACTTTGATGATTGCTCTCTAAACTTGCATCTTGCGGATTCCACTATTAAAAAGCCTATGGGAAGAATTAATGATGTTCTTGTTGCAAATAGGAATTATATGCCCATAGATTTTGTCGCTCTTGATATAGATTGCAATCCTTCATGTCCCATTATTCTTGGTAGACCTTTCCTTAGAACGATTGGTGCAATTATTGATATGAAGGAAGGGAATATTAGATTCCAATTTCCCTTAAAGAAGGGCATGGAACACTTCCCTAGAAAGAAAATAAAATTACCATATGAATCTATCATGAGAGCCACTTATGGATTGCCTACCAAAGATGGCAATACCTAGATCTATCCTTGCTTTTATGCCTAGCTAAGGGCGTTAAACGATAGCGCTTGTTGGGAGGCAACCCAATTTTATTTTTGTTTTTTGTTTTTGCTTATGTTTAGGAATAAATAATCCATATAGCCTCTGTTTGGATGTGGTTTTATGTTTTAATTAGTGTTTGTGCCAAGTAGAACCTATAGGATAATCTACGATGATAGTTGATTTGATTCTGCTGAAAAACAGAAACTTTGCACGCACGAATATAATTTTGTTAAATCACAGGAATGAGCTTTTGCGTTGATTCTTTTTTGCTTCTGTTCAATAGACAAATTGTCCAGGACTTCCTATTTTGGTAGAAGTTTTAGAGTTCCAGAAGTTTGCGTTAGTTACAGATTGCTACAGACAGTTCTATTTTTGACAGATTCTGTTTTGTGTGTGTTGTTTGCTTATTTTGATGAATCTATGGCTAGTAAAATAGTTTATAATCCATATAGAAGTTGGAATACAGTAGGTTTAACACCAATATAAATAAAGAATGAGTTCATTACAGTACCTTGAAGTAGTCTTTTGTTTTCTTTCACTAACGGAGCTCATGAGATTTCTATTGAGTTTTGTGTTGTGAAGTTTTCAAGTTTTGGGTGAATTCTTTTGATGGATTATGGAACAAGGAGTGGCAAGAGCCTAAGCTTGGGGATGCCCATGGCACCCCCAAGATAATCCAAGGACACCAAAAAGTCAAAGCTTGGGGATGCCCTGGAAGGCATCCCCTCTTTCTTCTACTTCCACCGGTAATTTACTTGGAGCTATATTTTTATTCACCACATGTTATGTGTTTTGCTTGGAGCGTCTTATATCATTTGCGTCTTTGCTTGTTAGTTTACCACAATCATCCTTGCTGTACACACCTTTTGAGAGAGCCATACATGAATTGGAATTTGCTAGAATACTCTATGTGCTTCACTTATATCTTTTGAGCTTGACAGTTTTGCTCATAGTGCTTCACTTATATCTTTTGAGCGTGATAATTTTTGCTCTAGTACTTCACTTAGATCTTTTAGAGTACGGTGGTGAATTGTTTTAAATAAACTATTGATCTCTCATGCTTAACTTAGATTATTTTGAGAGTCGTTATTAGCATGGTAATTTGCTTAATAATAATATACTTGGTATTCAAGATATGTGAAACTTTCTTTTGAGTGCGTTGAATACTAAGATAAGTTTGATGCTTGATAATTGTTTTGAGATATGGAGGTGATAATATCAAAGTCGTGCTAGTTGAGTAATTTTGAATTTGAGAAAATGCTTGTGTTAAAGTTTGCAAGTCCCGTAGCATGCACGTATGGTTAAAGTTGTGTAACAAATTTGAAACATGAAGTGTACCTGGCTTGTGCATCCTTATGAGTGGCGGTCAGGGACGAGCGATGGTCTTTTCCTACCAATCTATCCCCCTAGGAGCATGCGCGTAGTACTTGATTTTTGATGACTTCTAAATTTTTGCAATAAGTATATGAGTTCTTTTGACTAATGTTGAGTCCATGGATTATACGCACTCTCACCTTTCCGCCTTTGCTAGCCTCTTCGGTACCGTGCATTGCCCTTTCTCACCTTGAGAGTTGGTGCAAACTTCGCCGGTGCATCCAAACCCCGTGATACGATACGCTCTATCACACATAAACCTCCTTATATCTTCCTCAAAACAGCCACCATACCTACCTATTATGGCATTTCCATAGCCATACCGAGATATATTGCCATGCAACTTTCCACCATTCCGTTCATCATCATCATGACATACATCACTTTTGTCATATTGCCATTGCATGATCATGTAGTTGGCATCGTATTTGTGGCAAAGCCACCGTGCATTATTTTTCATACATGTCACTCTTGATTCATTGCACCATCCCGGTATACCGCCGGAGCCATTCATATAGAGTCATATCTTGTTCTAAGTTTTGAGTTGTAATCCTTATGTTGTAATCAATAGAAGTGTGATGATCATCATTATTAGAGCATTGCCCAAAAAAAGAGAAAGGCCAAAAAAAAGAGAGGCCCAAAAAAATAAAATAAAAAAGGCAATGCTACTATCTCTATTTCCACACTTGTGCTTCAAAATAGCACCTTGTTCTTCATGTAGTCTCATATATTGTGCTTCAAAGTAGCACCTTGCTCTTCATGTAGTGAGTCTCATAAGTTGTCCTTTTATACTAGTGGGAATTTTTCATTATAGAACTTGGGTTGTATATTCCTACGATGGGCTTCCTCAAATGCCCTAGGTCTTCATGAGCAAGCAAGTTGGATGCACACCCACTAGTTTTATTTTGTTGAGCATTCATAGCTCTAGTGCATCCGTTGCATGGCAATCCCTACTCCTCGTGTTGACATCAATTGATGGGCATCTCCATAGCCCATTGATTATCCTCGTCAATGTGAGACTTTCTCCTTTTTTGTCTTCTCCACACAATCCCCATCATCATATTCTATTCCACCCATAGTGCTATATCCATGGCTCACGCTCATGTATTGCGTGAAGGTTGAAAAAGTTTGAGATGCCTATATACATGATCATACCTAGATATACTCATAACTATGCTCAATTATGTCAATTGCTCAACAGTAATTTGTTCACCCACCGCAGAATACTTATGCTCTTGAGAGAAGCCACTAGTGAAACCTATGGCCCCCGGGTCTATTCTCATCATATCAATCTCTATCACTTTATTATTTGCTTTGTTTTTACTTTTCCTTTTACTTTTCACTTTGCATCTCTATATCAAAAATACCAAAAATATTATTTATCATCTCTATCAGATCTCACCCTCGTAAGTGACCGTGAAGGGATCGACAACCCCTAATCGCGTTGGTTGCGAGTAGGTATCGTTTTGTGTAGGTACGAGGGATTTGTGCGTGGTCTCCTACTGGATTGATACCTTGGTTCTCAAAAACAGAGGGAAATACTTACGCTACTTTACTGCATCATCCTCTCCTCTTCGGGGAAATCCAACGTAGTGCTCAAGAGGTAGCAGACAGCTATGAGGATGCTTGCATACGAAGCTCCCGATGATTCACTCGACGACTATGGGCACATGGCCGAGTCCACGACCATTGAGTGTTTCTACAAGTTCTGCAGGGCAGTGATGACAGTGTTTGGACTGCAATACTTGCGATCACCCAATGCTTAAGAGACTGCTTAGATCCTAGCACAGAATGCAACAAGGGGGTTTCCTGGGATGCTTGGAAGCATCGACTGCATGTATTAAAAATGAAAGAACTGTCCATTTGCTTGGCAGGGTTGTACAAAGGCACCAAAGGTGATTGTAGTGTGATACTTGAGGCACTGGCCACACAGGACCTCTGGATTTGGCACTCTTTCTCTGGAATGCCAGGAACTCACAATGACATCAACGTCCTGCAGTGCTCCCCTGTCTTTGCCAAGCTTGTTGAAGGTCATTCTCCTCCAGTAAACTTCGAGGTCAATGAGCGGCACTACAACAAGGGGTACTACCTAGTTGATGGCATCTATCTGAGATGGTCGACATTTGTGAAGACTATCTCAAACGATGTGCCAGGAGGCAAGAAGTCCCACTTTGCCAAGGTTCAAGAGTCTTGTGGGAAGGATGTCGAGCGAGCATTTGGTGTGCTCCAATCTCAATTTGCGGTTGTCCGGTACCCTGCTCAGACCTGGTCGAAAGATCAAATATGGGAGATCATGACTTGCTGTGTCATCTTGCACAACATGATCATTGAGAGCAAGCGGGAAGAACCAGTGTTTGACACTGAACAATACTACAGGCAGGGTCCTCTTGCCCAAGCTGATCACCAGCTACCGGCAACCTGGACTGCCTACCTCAGTATGCGTCAGGAGATCCGAGACCCACAGGTGCATCAACAACTCCAACACGATCTGGTGGAGCACCTATGGAGGCTCAAGAGCGACGCCGGGAACGATGTGTGATGAAATATGAGTTTTTATTTGTTGAACTATATAATTTGTATTGAACTATTTGATTTCTATTGATTTTCTGTGATGAACTATGTGATAAAATCATTATTTATGAAAAATTCACACCGAACCACGCCGAACCGTGCCGAATATGGGCCGATTCGTGCCGATATTGGGCCATTTTTTGATGAAAGTGGACCGAATAATTGGTCGACATCGGCGCCTGGAGGCGACGGCTAGGTGCCCAACCGCCCCCAGAGCCGATTATGCCGCCGGGTCCCCAGGCGACGATTTTTATGCCTCCTGAGGGGCCAACGGCTGAAGATGCTCTAAACTCGAGGTGACGCGTCGGGCGCGCGCACGACGGCCTCGGGCGAGGCGTGGTCAACATGGGGTGGGAGAGGAGATCGCTCGAGCATCGCACACACGATGAGTACGTGACCGACCGGAGATCGAGCGAACAAGCTATCCTCTCCTCTTCTCTGGGAGCGGGACGAGTGGCCGGCCGTTACGATTGGTTGGTTAGCGTTAGCGTACGTACGCAGCTTGGCGGTACAGAGAAGCGCGCGCCGGCATAGAATATGGGGGGAGACCACAGGTAATCTTCCCGTGCACCAACGGCAAGCCCGAAGAGGCTAGGAATCAACTAGGAAGGAGCATGGCACTAACAGTAAAAATGTCTGTCCTGCCCGTTGATCCAGGACCACTTCCCTGTTTTGTATTCAGGTTAATTTTGAGGAAGCAAAACAGAATCGGTGAACAAAGAGAGAGACCCACGTCCCCGTTTGGTCCGCCCACGTTCACCTTCATCCGGCCTCCCAATATAATCAGACAAACGTGTATCGCCTTGCACCAGCTGGGCCATAAGAGCATCTCCATCCGCGTCCCCACAGACCCCCCAGGTGAATTTTTAGCGCCGGTGGCTGAAAATCGGTCCAGTCGCGCCCCGAGGATCTTATTTAGCGTCGGTTTGGCGAATCCAGAGCCGGCGATCCCACCCCGAACTCAAGCGGCCGGGTGTCGCCTGGGCGCGCCGACATAAGCGAAAAGCGGCATGGGGCCGCTCTGTCGGCGACTGGAAGACCTTTTCCCGCCGTTTCCTCCCGCTCCCCCCTCTCTTCTCCATTCCTCCCGCTGAACCCCCGCCTCCACTCTGCCCTTCCGCCCGCCATGCCGCCAAAGAAGTACGTGATGCCGCGCGCCGCGACGGATCCGGCCGCCGCCGCCCCGCCGAAGCAAAGGAAGCCTAGGGTTCCGCTGTCCAAGCCGCTCGGCATGACCAACACCGAGTGGAAGGCGGATGTGGAGCGCCGGGAGGCCATCATCGCTGACAGGCGCAACAGGGCCAAGAAGGCCAGGGAGAAAGCGGCACACGCTGCGGCTGTGGCGGCGGCGGAGCATGCGGCCGAACAAACGGAGGCGGCGCGTGCGGCGATGATGAATCCACCCGGTGGGCACCCGTACGCGGCCTGGAGCCAGCAAAGCGTCGGTTCTCCGGCCGGGTTCTCGTCATCGCCGCACCCATGTAGCACGCCGTCGCCGGGCTATGTCGATGGGGACGCCCATGGTGGCTTCAACCCCAACATCACCTTCCCCCATGGGCGCCCTGTCCAGCGCACGCCTTCGCCCGCGTTCGCCGGCGTGTAGTACCTGACGTACACGTACTCGATGCCGGACTACGCAGCCTCACCGACGCCACCTCTCCGCCGCGGCCTCCACTCACAAGCCACATCCTCGTCACATCTCGGCGACGCCGACACGAGGAGGCCGACATGGAGGACATCATCGCAGCCGGCTGGGCCGCTGCCGCCGCTTCCCTCGGTTTCACTACGCAGGACCTCGCCGACGTGGATGGCGAGCTCAACTACGGCGAGGAAGAGCCGGAGGGGGAGGAAGAAGAGGAGGAGGAGGTTGCGCTGACGAGGAAAAGCAAGAAGAAGAAGAAGAAGAAGAAGAAGAAGAAGAAGAAGGCCAAGTCCGGCGGGCCACGCATCAAATGGGAGTCCAAGGAAGAGGAGTGCTTCACCGAAGCGTGGAAGGTCGTCTGCCTCGACCCGGTCACCGGCACGAATCGGAGCATCAAGACGTATTGGGACCGCATCAAGGCCGAGTTCGACGAGCGGAAGCTCGTCGACCCCTACTTCAAAGGCATGCACATGAAGCGGGGGTCGAAGGCGATGGCGAACCATTGGTCGCTCATCCAAACGGCGTGCAACAAATAGCATGGGATCGTCGAGGAGGTTGCGGCTCGCCCAGAGAGCGGCACCATCGTCGAGGATCAGGTATCGCACACCGTCCTTGCTATCGCCTTTCGACGGGCGCGCGCTCTTTCGCCGCGCGAGCGCTCGTTCACCTTTGTGTGCGCCCTGGGCGTGCCCTGGCGCGCGCTCTGGCGCCGACTGACATTCTTTTTTCCGCGCAGCTGCTGCGCATGTTCGCCATGTTCCGCGATGCCAACAGCGATGCAGACTTCAAGTACCTCCACGTCTTCAAGCGGATCGACAAGTGCGAGAAATGGGCGGCTGTCCGACGCACCCTCGCCAAGGCCAAAGAGACGTACAAGCCGGACGCACCTATAGTGGGCACGGCCGACGGGCGCCCGGACGGCTACAAAGGTGCCAAGAAGGCGAAATACACCAAGTCGGCTGCCGCGTGCATGCAAGAGTCCATCGAACACTGCCTCGCGGACGCCAAGACCAGGGCCGCCGAGCGAGAAGAGAAAACTGAGGCGAAGTGGGCTGTTTTGATGACGAACAACGCCGTCAAACTCGACTTGCTCCGCACTAACGCCGCCGCGAAACTCAAAGCTCAAGACGCCAAGGAGAGGAACAAAGACCTCACCTTCTTGATGGGCGGCGCTGACATGCTCCATAGCGGCGACGAGAAGCTCAAGGCGTGGTTCTTGGCTGAGCGCGGCCTCATCCTGAACCAGATACCGGCGACGCCGACGCCGCCACCCAGCCCGGCGCCTGATGACGATGCCTCCGCGACGCCCAGCCCCACCCACGATGCCTCCGCCGCGCCCAACAGCACAGAAGTCGTGCCGAACAGCCCGGAAGCCGCGCCGACTCCTCCCAGCCCGCGTACGCCGACGACGTCGCCGCCGGAGGTTGAGCTCGACATTTGATGAACTCCTTCCGCGTCCTTCCTTTTTTGTACGCCGAAGTACTACGTGTCCTTTTATTTTGATCGCCGAACTATGGCACCGAATCACCGAACTATTGCGATGATCGCCGGTTTGTTGTTTCTTTGAGCGGGAATGATGGATTTAGAATATGGAGAGCCTTAGGGGGCGGCACCTGGGCGCGTGGCTGGGGAGAAACGAACCCCCGGGGCCTATCTAGCGCTGGCTCGCCCCAGGCTGCTCTTTTTTGACGCCCTGGGGTGCCGAACGGGTGGAGATGCTCTAATGCAGCGTCACAGCAGTAGGATCGACGGACTAGCTCAATATGGTTTGCATGCATTTGTTCGTGGTCACAAGTAGAGAAAATGTACTGTAGTTTTCAACAAGCCACTCTTCATGGTCAGCAAGAACACATGCATGCTGAACAATCAGGTAGTTGACCTTTTTTTGCGAGGAATCAGGTAGTTGACCGAATCTGGCGTGCACTCGTTTAAATGGACGTACAGGTAGAACAAATGAAATTGTCAACGAGCAACCATTGGTCAACTACTAGAACACATGCTGAACGCAATCTGGTATGTGACCAAGATTAATTACCTAGTACTACGTACTACGTAGTGTCTGACCAGGATACCTCAAACTCACTAGTAGAAAAGGAGGCATTGGTCCAGACCGGGTCAGCCCATTAGTCCCGGTTCAATCCAGAACCGGGAACAATGGGGACATTGGACCTAGTTCGTTAGCCCGGGGGACGGCCGGGCCACGTGGGCCATTGGTTCCGGTTCGTCTGGACCTTTTGGTCCCGGTTGGTGGGATGAACCGGGACCAATGTGCCTTGCTCCTGGCCCACCACCATTGGTCCCGGTTGGTGGCCTGAACTGGGACCAAAGGCTTCCCTTTAGTCCCGGTTCTTGCCACGAACCGGGACCAATTAATTGCCTATATATACCCCTCGCCTGCGAACAGAGCACTCTCACTGCTCTATTTTTCGTGGCCGGCGAGGAGAGAGCTTTGTGGTGCTCTAGCTCACCTCCTATGCACACGAGGTGTTCGATGGAATGCCTGAGCCACACTACTTAAGTTTTCTCCTCTCCAAGCTCGACCTCCAAGCTCCATTTTCCTCAATATTTGTCTAGGTTTAGCGGTCTGTCACGTCCCGTCCCTGTCTTCACCGCCGTCAATCGCCCGCGCCGATCTCGTCGCCGGCACCACGGTGGTGAGCCTCTTGTTCTTATCTTCTTTCTGAAAGGAAAAACAAAATTCTTACTTGTATGTTTATATAGATACTTGTATAATTTTCTTACTTTTATTATTGCATCTTATATAGTGCGATGGTTTTGGTATCCGCCCCTGTCGGCCCTCGTCCTGTCTATGATTCAGATGTGGTATATATTATCTTTTCATAACTATTGGTTCTTCTATTGTATATGACAATTATGCCGACCAACTTGACATAAATTTTATTTATCTAGGAGGTTGTTGACCCAGAAATTCCAACCGACCCTATTGTTGAGAGGTTAAATTTAGTTGAAGAAGAAAACAATTTTTTGAAGGAAAAAAATTAGAAAAATTGAAGAGGAGAAGATGATATTGGAGTTGCATGTTGCGGATGTCGTGGATAATCACAAGATCAAGATGTATGCAATGCGCTTGAAGATTAGAAAGATTGGAAAATATGCCATTCATACCGAGGCTTGGTATCATTATGCCGTTGGATCAGTTGTTACATTGTTTGCGATTATGATCGCATTTGTTTTCGCATTGAAATGTTTTACATAGTTTCAATGTATGGTTTAATTAATTTAGATGCTCTGTAGAGCTTTATGTTGTTAGATGAGAACTATGTATGTACTTTGGTTTTAATGTGATGATGAACTTCTATTAATTTGGTCACTTAATTATCTATTCATGATGTTCTGTAATGATTTTTGACACACTTAATTATATATAATGCACGCAGATGAACCGGCAATGGATGTACGGTTCAAGACACACCTCCGAGTACATTAAGGGCGTGCATGAATTTCTCGAAGTGGCTGAGGCAAACAAGCAAAATGGTTTTATGTGTTGTCCATGCCCTATATGTGGGAATACGAAGTCTTACTCTGACCGGAAAATCCTTCACACCCACCTGCTTTACAAGGGTTTCATGCCACATTATAATGTTTGGACGAGGCACAGAGAAATAGGGGTTATGATGGAAGACGGCGAAGAAGAAAAGTACGATGACAACTATGTGCCCCCTGAATACGGTGATGCTACTGAAGATCAAGAGGAACCAGACGATGTGCACGATGATGCTGCAACAGGTGAAGCTGCTAAAGATCAAGAGGAACCAGACGATGTGCCCGATGATGATGATCTCCGCTGGGTCATTGTTGATGCAAGGACACAATGCGAAAGTCAAAAGGAGAAGCTGAAGTTCGATCGCATGTTAGAGGACCACAAAAAAGGGTTGTACCCCAATTGCGAAGATGGCAACACAAAGCCCGGTACCGTACTGGAATTGCTGCAGTGGAAGGCAGAGAATGCTGTGCCTGACAAATGATTTGAGAAGCTACTGAAAATATTGAAGAAGAAGCTTCCAAAGGATAACGAATTGCCCGACAGTACATACGCAGCAAAGAAGGTCGTATGCCATCTAGGATTGGAGGTGCAGAAGATACATGCATGCCCTAATGACTGCATCCTCTACCGTGGTGCGTACAAGGATCTGAACGCATGCCCGGTATGCGGTGCATTACGGTATAAGATCAAACGATATGACCCTGGTGATGTTGACGGCGAGCCCCCCAAGAAGAGGGTTCCTGCGAAGGTGATGTGGTATGCTCCTATAATACCACGGTTGAAATGTCTGTTCATAAATGGAGAGCATGCCAAGTTGATGCGATGGCACAATGAGGACCGTAAGAAAGACGAGAAGTTGAGAGCACCCGCTGACGGGTCGCAGTGGAGAAAAATCGAGAGAAAGTACTGGGATGAGTTTGCAAGTGACCCAAGGAACGTATGGTTTGCTTTAAGTGCGGATGGCATTAATCCTTTCGGGGAGCAGAGCAGCAATCACAGCACCTGGCCCGTGACTCTATGTATGCATAACCTTCCTCCTTGGATGTGCATGAAGCGGAAGTTCATTATGATGACAGTTCTCATCCGAGGCCCTAAGCAACCCGGCAACGACATTGATGTGTATCTAAGGCCATTAGTTGAAGAATTTTTACAGTTGTGGAATGGAAACGGTGTACGTACGTGGGATGAGCACAAACAGGAGGAATTTCACCTAAAGGCGTTGCTGTTCGTGACCATCAACGATTGGCCCGCTCTCAGTAACCTTTCAGGACAGACAAACAAGGGATACCACGCATGCACGCACTATTTACTTTACACCGATAGTATATACCTGAGAAGCTGCAGGAAGAATGTGTACCTGGCCCATCGTCGATTTCTTCCAACCAACCATCAATGTCAAAAGAAAGGCAAGCATTTCAAAGGCGAGGCAGATCACCGGAGAAAGCCCGCCATGCGTACCGGTGATCACGTACTTGCTATGGTCAATGATTTACGCGTAATCTTTGGAAAGGGTCCCGGCGGACTAGCTGTTCCGCGTGACGCTGGGGGACACGCACCCATGTTAAAGAAGAAATCTATATTTTGGGACATACCCTACTGGAAAGACCTAGTGGTCCGCTCTTCGATCGACGTGATGCACGTGACGAAGAACCTTTGCGTGAACCTGCTAGGCTTCTTGGGCGTGTATGGGAAGACAAAAGATACAGCTGAGGCACGGGAGGACCTGCAACATTTGCACGAAAAAGACGGCATGCCTCCAAAGCAGTATGAAGGTCCTGCCAGCTATGCTCTTACCAAAGAAGAGAAGGAAATCTTCTTTGAATGCCTGCTTAGTATGAAGGTCCCGACTGGCTTCTCGTCGAATATAAAATCAATAATAAATATATCAGAGAAAAAGTTTCAGAACCTAAAGTCTCATGACTGCCATGTGATTATGACGCAACTGCTTCCGGTTGCATTGAGGGGGCTTCTACTGGAAAACGTCCGATTAGCCATTGTGAAGCTATGTGCATTCCTTAATGCAATCTCTCATAAGGTGATCGATCCAGAAATCATACCAAGGCTAAGGAGTGATGTGGTGCAATGTCTTGTTAGTTTCGAGCTGGTGTTCCCACCATCCTTCTTCAATATCATGACGCACGTCCTAGTTCATCTAGTTGACGAGATTGTCATTCTGGGCCCCGTATTTCTACACAATATGTACCCCTTTGAGAGGTTCATGGGAGTCTTAAAGAAATATGTCCGTAACCGCGCTAGGCCAGAAGGAAGCATCTCCATGGGCCATCAAACAGAGGATGTCATCGGGTTTTGTGTTGACTTCATTTCTGGCCTTAAGAAGATAGGTCTCTCTCAATCGCGGTATGAGGGGAGACTGACTGGAAAAGGCACGCTTGGAAGGGACTCAATAATATGCAGGGACGGATATTCTTGGTCTCAAGCACGCTACACAGTTCTACAGAACTCTACCTTGGTGACCCCGTATGTTGATGAACACAAGAACAGTCTGCGCTCCAAACACCCGGAGCAGTGCAACGACTGGATTACATGTGAACACATCAGGACTTTCAGTAGTTGGTTGGAAGCACGTCTCAGAGGTGACAACACTGTATGTGATGAGCTGTACTTGTTGTCCAGGGGACCATCTTCGATTGTTACGATTTGGAAAGGATACGAGATAAATGGGAATACATTTTACACGATTGACCAAGATAAAAAGAGCACCAACCAAAACAGCGGTGTCCGCTTTGATGCAACAACCGAGAGGGGAAAGGACATATATTATGGTTACATAATGGACATATGGGAACTTGACTACGGACATGATTTTAAGGTCCCTTTGTTTAAGTGCAAATGGGTCAATCTGTCAGGAGGCCGGGTACAGGTAGACCCACAGTACGGAATGACAACAGTGGATCTGAAAAATCTTGGGTACACTGACGAACCGTTCGTCCTAGCCAATGATGTGGCACAGGTTATCTATGTGAAGGACATGTCTACCAGACCGAGAAAAAGAAAAGATAAGGAAGTGAATACATCATACGATGAGCCAAAGCGCCACATAGTTCTTTCAGGAAAAAGGGACATCGTGGGAGTGTAGGGCAAGACAGACATGTCTGAAGATTATGAAAAGTTTCATGAAATTCCTCCCTTCAAAGTCAAGGCTGACCCCAGTATCCTAATAAACGATGAAGATTATCCATGGTTACGACGCAATAAGCAAATGACACAAGCGAAGAAAAAGTGAAGACTTTCTCCCGCAACTATTATGATGATACCATGCCAACTTTGTAACAGATGAAATTATGATACCATGCCAACTTTCAACTTTCAACTTTTTCAAAGTTCATTTGAAATGCTTTAATGTCTTATGGTTCGGCCCTCATGATACCATGCCAACTTTTAACTTTCAACTTTTTCAGAGTTCATTTGAAATGCTTTAATGCAGAAAACAAAAGAAAATAAATAGTACAGAAAACAAAACAAAAAACTAGAAAAAAATTAAAATAGCAACAATAAGTATTTTGTTGTAAGTAGAAACAAAATAAAATAAATAAATCAAAAAGAAAACAAAAAAAGTGTATTCAAATTTGAAAACTAATGGCACTAACAGAAAGTTTATAATTTTTCTAAATCTAAAAGAAAAAAGAATTAAAAAATAAAGCAAAGAAACAAAAGAAAATAAATAATGCAGAAAACAAAACAAAAAATCTGGAAAAAAATAAAAATAGCAACAATAAGTATTTTGTTGTAAGTAGAAACAAAATAAAATAAATAAAGCACGAAACAAAACAAAAAAACAAAAAAAGTGTTTTCAAATTTCAGAACTGATGGCACTAACAGAAAGTTTATATTTTTTCTAAAACTAAAAGCAAAAAGAATTAAAAAATAAAGCAAAAAAACAAAAGAAAATAAATATTGCAGAAAACAAAAAAAATCTGGGAAAAAAATAAAAATAGCAACAATAAGTAAAGAAAAAAGTGCCTCCTACTGGGCCCCCACAGCCTGAATACGACTAGAAACCCACCATGGGCCAGGATTCAGGCCCGTAGGTGGCCTAGTAGGCCCATCAGGCAAAGCAGTAGTAAGTAGGCCCGTAAGCCTGCAGTGGAGAGGAGCTCGAGAGGGGTGCGGTAGTGGGGCTTATAAACCACTGCGCGCCCCTCTTAGCTAGCGAGGTGGGAGTAAACTTTCGTGCCGCACCGTGCCAGCACACGACCATTGGTCCCGGTTGGAGGCACCAACCGGGACTAAAGGGGGGCATTGGTCCCGGTTCGTGGCACCAACCGGGACCAATGCCCACCCTT
>NC_041393.1:646052644-646071858 GCF_002162155.2 Triticum dicoccoides
CGCCCTTGCCCTGCGCGGCCGCCGCGCCGCCGCCCCTGCCCAGCGCGGCCGCCGCGCGGCCGCCCCTGCCCTGCATTTTTTTTGTATATGTGTATATATGCAAAAAAATTGTGTATATGTGTATATATGTGTTTGTATGTGTATATATGTGTATTTTTTGTGTATATATGTATGTTTATGTATGTGTATATACTAACAACCTAAATATAATGTTCATAACATTTTTTTGTTTATGTATGTTTTTTAATATATGTATTAATTTTTTATTTAGGTTGTTAATTAGTATTAGGTTTTAGCTTAGTGCATTTTAGTTTAGTGTAGAGGAAAAAGTAAAATAAGAAGAGGAAAAAAGAAGAAAACGAAGAGGAGAAGAAGAAAGGAATAGAGGAGAAGAAGAAAAAAATAGAAATATTCTATTTTTTTCTTCTTCTCCTCTATTCCTTTCTTCTTCTCCTCTTTTTTTTCTTTTTTTTTCTTCGATCTTCTCCTCTATCGTCGTCGATATACCCCCCCTCGGCCCTCTCGCTCGATCAAAACTCTTGAGGACACCCAAACCCTAGAGAAAAAACGATGTTGGTCTATACCCCCTCCCACTGCGCGCCCCTACCCGACAAACTCTCTTGAGGCCACCGAAATTTACCAAGTTAAAAGAGCGTTGTCGTCGAGGCCACCCCAAACCCTTGAAGCGTTGTCGTCGGGGCCACCCCAAACCCTTGAAGCATTTTTTTGTCTATATATGTTTTTTAATATATGTATTAATTTTTTATTTAGGTTTTTAGTATTAGGTTTTAGGTTAGTGCATTTTAGTTTAGTGTAGAGGAAAAAGTAAAATAAGAAGAGGAAAAACGAAGAAAAAGAAGAGGAGAAGAAGAAAGGAATAGAGGAGAAGAAGAAAAAATAGAAAATATTCTATTTTTTCTTCTTCTCCTCTATTCCTTTCTTCTTCTCCTTTTTTTCTTCTTTTTTTTCTTCGATCTTTTCCCCTGTCGTCGTCGATATACCCCCCCATCGGCCCTCTCGCTCGACCAAACTCTCTTGAGGCCACCCAAATTTACCAAGTTAAAAGAGCGTTGTCGTCGAGGCCACCCGAAACCCTTGAAGCATTGTGTCGAGGCCACCCCAAACCCTAGAGAAGCAGCGTCGAGGCCACTAATTAACATGATTCCTTATTGTGATTAGCTAGCTAGTTCTACTTTTGCCACTAATATATATCCATCTGTACCATGCATGTTTGAATAATAATTGACATGTTGTAAATATTTGCAGAAACTATGGAGCACTACCGAGACGAAGCAACAGAAGAGATGTTGGGGGAGATAATCGCAGAAGGAACTGATGTCGTTGCGTCATTTTTCATCGACGTCATTCGTCAGGAAGGACTAGGTGAAGAAGAGGGCTATGTTCATGATGGCTTCGGCCCATTAATGTCGGTACAAGAAGAGGGCTATGTTCATGATGGATCCGGTGACACAATGGAGGTACAAGAAGGAGACCGTGCTGACTGCTCCAGTGACCGAACCGAGTCCGGCCAGGTATATATATATTAGTTAAGCCCATGCTGACTAGTTAATTGATGCATCCATTGTTTTGCTATATGTACACATATTAATTACTCTCGTCTTTCTTCCTTTTAATTTCTAGTCCTCCGGATCGAGCACAACTTTGGTAAGGAGACGAGGCCCGAAGAAAAAGTTGAGCTCGGATGAAAGGTTTGAGATCAGAGAAATCGCGCCCGACGGCGAACCGATTGAACCCATCCGGACAAAGAACGCATTTTCTTTTCAGTGCGGGGTTCTTGTTAGGGACAAGATCCCGATCAGCATCCAGCAATGGTATAAGCCTAAGGACGACCCTGAGGTGTCTTATGTCAATGATATGCAGAAAGAAGATCTTTGGACTCAGCTGAAGGCAAATTTCACCCTACTGCCAGAGGAGGAACCGGAGAAGCCAGTTAAAGAGCAATTAATCAAGTCTTGTGCTCTTAAGAAGATGGCAACCCTATTCAGGAGGTGGAGGAAAGAGCTGAACAAGTTTGTCGACAAAAAAAAGACACCAGAATTCATCGGCAAATATGAGAAGATCAAAGATCATTGGCCCGCATTTGTGGCCCACAAGACATCGGAAAAGAGTAGGAAGATGTCGACGACAAACAAGCAAAATGCTGCGAAGAAGAAGCTTCACCATCGCACGGGGTCAGGTGGCTACCTGCAAGCCCGACATAAGTGGTCCAAGGCTGAGAATGATCTGCTTGAAAAAGGGATCGAACCAGAGACAATGAGATGGCCAGACCGTTGCCGGACTTGGTTCTTCGGGCTGGCGGAACCTTGGACCCTGTATCAGGGAGGTGCCGTTGGACGGACGAGCAATTGGAAATACCAGTCAAGAACCTTCGACACTATATCAATGCAGCGCAGAAAGGGACGTTCGTACCAGACAGGGAGAAGGACGAGCTCACAATGGCCCTCGGGAATCCTGAGCACCCTGGACGGACACGAGGCACGCCAGGTTCCATTCCGTGGAAGGTTGGTTTTCAGGACGCAGGGGGTTACAAAACCCAAGAGAGGAGGAAGAAACTGGAGCATGGCCAACTACAGGCGCTGCACGAAAGGGTAATGGGCTAGAGGAACGAGAAGAGGAACAAGAAGCAGCAGATCACAACAAACGACCTGCCGAAGCTTCCCCCGAAGCTACCCCGCCATCTCATCGGAGAAGCAGCGTGGCTTCCATCGAGCTGCTTCAGCCGGAGCATGTCTTGACGGCTCCTGCCAGCTATCCCGTGGATGCTATCACGGAGTCTCAACATTGCCACATTATGGCGCGATGGATGAATTTGAAGGTCAAGGCGGCTGTTGGCTATGTTTATCCTACTGGATCCGGAGCAACTTATCACTGTCGGCCGATTCCAGAAGGATATGCTAAGGTGATGGTGGATGAAATAACGGAGGGATTTGAGGACCTCCTGCTTGACCACCCTACCGGTGAAGGGGAGACTAGGCTGGGTTCTGCTTTGAAGACTCCATGCCTATGGCGGAAGGAGCTTATCAACCTTCTGAACTGGACGCCTCTGCCTCCTCCTCCTCCTTCGGCGAGTCAGGACACTCCGCCTCCTCCACCGCCTCCTCCTCCGGCGAGTGATGATCAGGGCAAGCATGACGGCACTCCGCCTCCTTCTCCGGCGCGTGGTGGCACTCCACTTCCTTCTCCGGCGCGTGGCGGCACTCCGCCTCCTTCTCCGCCTGCGCCGGCGCTCCCGAGCAGCCAGCAGCCTCCTCCTTCTCCGCCTCGCCAGCAAGGGCGGAAGAGACCCGCCGCCGTCCCTGCTGCTCCGGCACGTCGTACTCCTTCTCCTCCGCCTCGTAAGCAAGCACGAAAGAAGACAGACGCCGCAGCCGCTCCGTCTGCTCCGGCGTCTAGCAGCACAACCATAGACGGGAGGCAATACAGATACGGTCCACCTATCAAGCCTCTAGAGAAGTTACCGTACGATAGGACCGAGGAGGAAAATGATACGATCGTGCGGACCCACGTGAAGGAGTTCTTTGAAGGGGTGAAAGCAAAGAGACATCCACCTTCGGAGGAGAAGGTAGATCCGGTGAAAGCAAAGCGCACTCTTGATGCCCTGAGGAAACCGGCAAAGTCTCCGCCGAGAACCAACTATGAGCGCATTACTGAACAGACATATCTCCAAGCAGAGCGGTCGGGAAGTACTATCAGACATCTAAGGTCAAGAGAATGAGCAGCTGCGAAAAAAATTGACCAGCTCGGCGAACAAGCAAACCAATCGTGCCCCCCGCTCAATGTGTCTAGCGGCAACATCGTCGCTAATGCTCTGGGGACGGTGGCCGGTTATGACAATCTTGAAGATTACCTGCCTGATGATCAACTTCCTGATTTCTTGGAGGTGGACGAACACATATACGAGTATGGGAAGCCTCTCGTCAAAGATGAAAATCTCTGACAACAATGATGCGAAGATTCCATAGTTGGTACATGAAAACCTGCAGAGAGTCTGGGGGGACGAATGCTTTGTATCTGAATATTAAAGAGGAGCACGACCTCGTTACAACTGATCTGTTGACTGTTCCATTTGATGAGTTCTCCGCGTTCTTCAATCAAAAGGCCCTCGATAAACTAATGGTCTTTTGCTACTGTCTGTAAGTACTATTTCTGTCATTAAGTCTCTATATATAGCTCGGCTCTTTCATTTCATGTATTTATAATTAATTATCCTCAATATATTATGCAGATTGAAATCGTCGAGTGCGAAAAACAAGAAATTTATGATATTGGGTTCATTAACACAAATATCATAGATGAATTTCTGGTTAAAAAGGATGTCAAAGAGGTCGAGGAGAACTTGCTACGATCGTTGATCAAAAATCAAAACAAAGATACCATACTATTTCCTTACAACGGCAAGTGAGTGTTACTGTCGTGTGCATATTGGGTTTCCCTTATTACTCGAGCGAGGTTATAGTAATGTAATTGATGAGTTATGCATGCGTGCGCAGGTACCACTATGTTCTTCTAGAGATTAAGCTTGAGCGGGGACTAGTAACCGTCTTAGACTCGAGACGGAAAGATCCCGAAACCTATGCGGACATGACTGAATTGCTCAACAAGTAAGTTCAATCGATCATTATCGCACCATATCGGCAAATTTTTGTTCATTTCCTGATATCTCAAGTAATAATAATTATTTTCTTTGTCTTGCAGGGTTTGGAAACAGTTCACCGCAGAAGCTCCGGGACTGCCGAAGGAGCTGCGATATACATATCCGAAAGTAAGTACTACTGGCTAGCTAGTTGCGCGCATCTCCCATTGATTCTATAGCTATACTTTCATCAATGCCATTTCTAATGCTTCATTATCAGTTTGATTGACCTCTATTTCTCGTAAAGTGCTTGTGGCAGGAACAAGGGAATGATTTTTGTGGATACTACGTGTGCGAGTTCATCCACAACCCGACTTTGAAAAACAAGCGGGGCTACTCTAAAAGACAATATGAAGTGCGTAAGCAATAATATTCATAATTTCATTTTATTACACCATCATTTCTGTTGAGTTTCATTCATATATATGTATTAATTAACCCCCTTCTTCAAATTAGACGTGGCAGATGCGGAATGAACTCCTAAAACCAGATCGCATGAAAGCAATTCAAGAGGAATTAGCGGGATTCTTTCTTGACCACGTCATCAATAAAGCCGGAGAATACCATGTGGAAGTTGATTTCAATTGCTAGGGGATTGTAATTAAGAGATCTTATACATATTGAACATGTATGTAGCCAGTAGCGTCGGATACATGATACGAAAACTTGTTGTTCGACCAATCTCTCGGAGAAGGAGAGGTCGATCGATCACTTCTCTCGGTATGCATGACGAACTTCTGTACTCAATGGTTCTCTCGATCACTTATGTATATAGTACGTAGCGTCGACCAAGCACGGACATAAGAGAGGATACTTCTCTCTATTAATTAGCTAGCTAACACAATATATGAAATACCTAAATTAACCCCCCAAAACCTCCAACCCCCCCTCCTTTCAAAAAAAAAACAAAAACCACAGCTACTAGAATGCTGACGCGTGAATGCCTTTTGGTCTTGGTTGATGCCACCAACCGGGACCAAAGGCCCCCTGACTGGGCTCGACGCACAGGGCCACGTGGAGGCACATTGGTCCCGGTTCGTGTTTGAACCGGGACTAATGGGTGGAGGTATTAGTAATGACCCATTAGTCCCGGTTCATGAACCGGGACTAAAGGCCCTTACGAACCGGGACTATTAGGTGTTTTTCTACTAGTGACTGCTAACCTTATATTCTCAGAGTGACAGAACATTGATGGATCCAGACAGAAAATCAACAGTGCATCCACGGTTAAGAAAACTATAAGATCTCCTCTGGAGTTTGCGCATGCCAACTTCTTGATTGATGCGACAGAACCTGCAGTAACTCACTCGGTAAAGCTATATAAATTTTGGTCTGGTTAGGACACATCTAGATATGTCACATCTAAATTGATGTCTATTTTTCTGTCTTATTTTTTGTTTCTTGTTGCTGCATTATATATTTGTGGGAGCTTAGATATGATGTCTTTAAAAAACATTTAAATATGAATTGGACAAACTAATTAAGCTTTGCCCCCATACAATAACAGAGTCTCGTTTGTCCTCGCGCGAGTGATGAAGTGCGACACTGCATGCTGCCGCGTTCAAATGTGTTCCGGCTTTCGTAGTGCCGCCAAAGTTGTGAGTAATCCAACGCTCCATGCCAAAAAGTTCCGTGTAGTTGCCGATCGACCGAATCAGAGGGAGAGAGAGATCGCTGGGGAGGAAGAACACACGAAGTTTTTGTGCTGCCACACTTGCGCAGCTTTTCTGCTGTATTTCCCACTTCTTATGCAGATTGCAAGACTGGACTAACTACCTCCTGGCCTGGCTACTGCGATCCGCTTCTGCCGCTCCATCCAGCGACTGGATCAATCAGAGGCCACGCCCAGGAGGATAACTCGCAACAGAGAGGCGCAGCTCTCCACTACTTGCATGACCATGCATGCATTATTACAAAACAGAAAAACAAACTACGCTGCATGCAATGAGATTAACTAGGCTAACATTTCACCCCCTTAATCTCACTGCACTGGGCCGATCATCCCTAACCTCTGCCGCATTTCAATGAAATGGACGCGCCCGAGCACCTTGATCAGTGCATCGGCGAGCTGATCTTGGGTTCCCACATGATCTATCTCCACCTGCTTCTTCTCCATGCAGTCTCGCACAAAGTGAAACTTAACGTCTATGTGTTTGCTTCGATCATGATGGACTGGGTTCTTGCTCAGGGCTATGGCTGACTTGTTATCAACCAAAAGCTTGAAGTGTGCTGGCGAGGTTCCTGTGATATCCTCTAGCAGCCGGCTCAGCCATAGGCCCTGACAGGTAGCTGCTGCAATCGCTACATATTCTGCTTCACAAGAGGAGAGGGCAACGATCCTTTGCTTCTGAGAGCTCCAAGTCACCAGATTCTTTCCAAGGAAGAAGACGTGCCCAGAAGTGCTTTTCCGATCACCAGTGTCCCCAGCATGGTCGCTATCACTGAATCCCAACAGTTCAGCAGCTCCATGGCCTTTCTTGTAGCTGCACCCATAGTGCAGTGTGCCCTTGATGTACCGTAGGATCTGCTTGACTGCTGCCCAGTGGTGTATGCTTGGCTTCTCCATAAATCTGCTCACAATGCCCACTGAATGTGCAATGTCTGGCCTCGTGTTTACAAGGTAGCGCAGACTCCCGATTACTCTACGATACAGAGTGGCATCAAACAGATCTCCTTCGTCTTCTTTCTTCAGCTTGAGGCGACAGTCCATTGGCGTGTGACAACTGTTGTAGTTGCTCATATCTGCTATTTCCAGAATCTTGCTTGCACAACTCTTCTGACTCAGGATGATTCCGCTGCTGCTCTACTTTACTTCTATACCCAGATAATAACTCAGCTGTCCAAGATCACTCATCTTAAAGAGTTGCTTCATCTGGTCCTTGAAGGAGATTATATCTGCTGTATTTGTTCCTGTGATGATCAGATCATCGACATAGACCCCCACCAGCAGAAACGATTTTGTGTTACCTCGTCTGTACACTGCATGCTCGAGACCGCTCCGTGTGAAACCAAGAGAGGAGAGAGTCTCACCGAGCTTTGCATACCATGCTCGTGGCGCCTGATGCAGCCCATACAGTGCTTTACGGAGGCGCATCACACTTCCTTCCTTGCCGATCACCTCGTACCCTGGCGGCTGAGCAACATAAACCTCCTCTGTAAGATCTCCGTTCAGAAAGGCTGATTTTACGTCCATGTGGTGGACTTCCCATCCTGAATGTGCAGCAAGAGCTAGCAGCAGGCGCACTGTCTCCATGCGGGCTACAGGGGCGAATACTTCCTCAAAATCCACCCCCTGACGCTGGACATACCCCTTTGCGATGAGACGAGCCTTGTGTTTAACCACATTGCCATCCGGATCGCGTTTAACTCGATACACCCACTTCAGTCCGATTGCCTTATGCCCATCTAGAAGCTGAGCAAGCTCCCATGTCCCGTTGTTGATGATGGATTCCATCTCAACATCCATGGCGTCCTTCCACGGCTTGCTGGCGAGTGCTTCATCCACGTTGCATGGCTCCTCGGCGCTGAACAGACAGCGCACGAGCAAACAACGCTCGAACTGCTTGCTCGCGTACTGCCTCGTCTTCAGTCTCCTCCAATACACTCTTGAAACTCCGATAACGGACTGGCTGCCCCGTGGGCACATCGTGCCGCGAGTCATGTGATGGAGGCGCGCTCTCGCCGCCTGACGAGTCCGCTTGCGTCACCAGCCCGGACTGCGACGAGTCAAGCGTGCTCACCACCGGCGTGGCGACGGTAGTTGATCGTGGCGTCCCCAAGGCTGGTGTAGAGGGTGTCGCCGCTCCCCGAGGAGTGACCGGCGGGGTAGACGACCCGCTATCGACCTCCTGGACACCGTTCTCCGTGGTGTAGACCACGGTGAAAGTCGCCGGTGCGGTGGTGACTGCGCTTGTGCTTTGAGCGCTCCACTCCCATGGCCTGCTCTCCTCAAAAATGATGTCACGCGTTACCTGGACCTTCTTGGTGGCTGGATCGTAAGCTCGATACGCCTTGGAGCCTTCCTCATAGCCAACAAACACCATTGGTGTCGATCGATCACTGAGTTTGGTGATGCCGGTGCCGACGCGCTTCACATGAACCGTGCACCCAAACGTGCGCAGGTGCTGCACATTGGGCTTACGGCCATGCCACGCCTCATAGGGCGTGACACCCTCCAAGCTTCTGGTTGGCGCGCGGTTAAGCAGATACACTGCTGTTCTCACCGCCTCCGCCCAGAAGAACGCCGGCATGCCCATGCTTTTCATCATGCACCTGGCCATCTCCACCACCATTTGATTACGGCCTTCGACGACGCCGTTCTGCTGTGGCGTGTACGACGCGGTGGTGAAGTGCTTGATGCCGCTCTGTTCGCAGTACTCTTTAAACTCGATTGAGTTGAACTCGCCACCGCGATCTGATCTGAATGCGCGCAGCTTACAGTCGCCGTCGGCCTCGGCCATCACCTTGATTTTCTTGAAGCGGGAGTACGCCTCATCCTTGGATCTCAGAAGTTCTAACCACATGTAGCGGCTGTAATCATCTACCACGAGCAGAAAATACTTGTTACCTCCCGGTGTTGTTGGAGTGATCGGCTCGCACAAGTCTGTGTGTACGAGCTCCAGGCCACGCTCGGCTCGGTACGCCGTGGCCTGTGGGAAGGTTGCTCGATGTTGCTTTCCCAGAGCGCAGCCGTCACAGTATTCGGCCACTCGATCGATCGCCGGCATACCTCGCACCAGTTGCTTCATGGTCATGGTCCGGAGCGCATGGAAGTGGAGATGCCCCATGCGAGCATGCCACCTCCAGGTAGCATCGTCGCCTTGCGCCATGAGACACGCTGGTGAGTCGATGGTGAGCACACCGGTGTACAGGCGGTTGCCGAAGCGCTTGATGCGCGCCAGGATGCGCCGCGCCGGGTCCAGTACGGCCATGACTCCGTTCGCGATGTTGATGATGCAACCTGCCTCATCCAGCTGCCCCACGGAGACAATGTTCGTCCGCAGGCTTGGGATGTAGAAGACGTCGGTGAGCGCGCGCTGATCGCCGCCCTTGCAGCGGAATACAACACTGCCTCGCCCATAGATGGCCACGACCGAATCGTCGCCGAATTTTACCGACCCGTGCACCGTTTCGTCGAGAGATGAGAAGACATGCCGATCGCCAGTCATGTGGCTGCTCGCACCGGTGTCGAAGAACCACATGCCGTCTGGTGACGGGACTGGCATGACTTTCTCCTCATTGAGGTACACGTGTTGTGGTGCAACAAGCTGTGTTGCGCCCACTGTGGTGACTATGGCCATATATAGGCCTGGATCATGCTCGGCACCGGCTTGTGCGAGGTTGGCTTGCTCCTGCTTGCCCTTCTCATCCTCGTCCTTGAGCCTGGTGCGACAGTCCTTCTTCCAATGCCCCAGCTTGTTACAGTAATGACATTTTCCTTTCTTCTTTCCACTGGACTTGCCGGATCCGCCCGCGCCCGTGTTCGGCGGCGCAGGCCTGCCGCCGCTCTGAAACTTGTTCTTGGCTGGCAGCTTGTGTTTGTTGTTGTTGCCCGATGATGACCCGCCTGATCCGAGCTGCCGCTCACGCGCGTCCCACTCCGCAGAGGTGTACATGAGGCGCGCGCCGGACTGCGCCGAGTCGTCGAGATCGCAGTGATCTTCACACGCAGACAGGCGCCCGGTTAGCTCTTCAATGGTCATCGTCTTGAGGTCGATCAGTGACTCGATCGCCATAGCCATCTGCCTGTATCTGCGAGGCACGACGCGGAGAAACTTCTGGACCGCCTTGTGCTCCGTCACCGGGTCGCCGTACATCTCGAGGTCGGCGACGAGGCCGGAAAGCCGCAGCGCGAAATCTACGACGGACTCACCGTCCTTGAAACGGAGATCCTCGAATTCCCGGCGCCGCACCTGGGCCTTGGCCTCGCGCGCGCGCTCGCTGCCCATCCGGAGCGTCTTGATCGTCTCCCAGGCCTTCTTGGCCGTGTCCTTGGCGGCCAGCACGCGGATCATCTCCGGCGGCACGCCGGAGAGGATGATCTGCATCGCGCGCCGGTCGTCGTGCTCATCAGCGGCATCGTCAGTCACCGCAGGCCAGACACGTGCCACCTGCAGCTTGACCTGCATGACGAGGGACCATTCCATGTAGTTGGTGCGGGTGAGAACCATGGATGATGAAGAGGTTTCACTCTCCCGCACAACCCGCTCGACGATGCGGAGCTCGTCGCTCCCGCTGCCCGTCAGACGCGCCACCGGCGCTGTGGACAGTGGCGTCTTCGGCGGCGACTTCGTCCCGCCCTTACTCCCCTTCTCCTTCTCTGAGTCACTGTCGGACATGGCCACCGCGGATCAGACATCGCCGGCCACCGGAGCAGGGATCGAACACCGTAGCTCTGATGCCAAATGTAGTTGTCGATCGACCGAATCAGAGGGAGAGAGAGATCGCTAGGGAGGAAGAACACACGGAGTTTTTGTGCTGCCACACTTGCGCAGCTTTTCTGTTGTATTTCCCACTTCTTATGCAGATTACAAGACTGGACTAACTACCTCCTGGCATGGCTACTGTGATCCGCTTCTGTCGCTCCATCTAGCGACTGGATCAATCAGAGGCCACGACCAGGAGGATAACTCGCAATAGAGAGGCGCAACTCTCCACTACTTGCATGACCGTGCATGCATTATTACAAAACAGAAAAACAAACTACGCTGCATGCAATGAGATTAACTAGGCTAACACTCCAAAGGGGACCGAGTGCACCCACCTCATCCCGATTCCTCATCCTGTACTGTTAGTTTTTCTTTAAATGAGGATTAACCCCGGCCTCTTCATCTGTGCGATACATGCAACCACTTTATTAATTATTCATAAAGACCTTACAAAGTAATATATCAGTAAATCTGAAACCACCGTCTCGGCAACATCTGTCGCTACTTCTATCCATTTGATGAAGGGGTGCCGATAGTCCGAGTCAAATACCAAATGGACTTCACACCAAAGCCTAACATCTAAAGCCGGAGGCCCCAACCAAGCCACTTGCCGGGTGTGGGGCACAGGCCGGTCCGGCGCACTCCCTGAGGCGTCCACTGTCATCTTCCATCGATCCATCTTCAGAGCATACTGACGCACCGACCTTGCCAGGCCTGCCGTCGACGCCACCACGACACCAGACAGCGCCTTCCTCCTGCGCGAGTCCGTCAAACAGCATCGGACGCCGAGACTCCACTGCGCCACGCTGCCGAGATCCGTCAACGTCGATGCGTATGATGAAACACCGCTCCCCCTCCTAATCCAGATCGCCGCCAACGCCCACCCAACGGTGTCCACAGTCACACAGCTCCCAAGGCGGCGCCTCCAAGAAGGGAACGACGCTGAAGGCGCCGTCGCCACCCACCGCAGTTAGTGCTTTCACCTGGGAGAAAAATGACGTGGTGGAAGTAGAAGCAGATGTGACAAGCGTCTCCATGGAGAAGAAAGCGGCGCCCTCGGGCGTTACCGCCGCCACGGTCGAAAGGTCGACTATGGATTTCTCCCGATCTGAATCCTCACCTCCAGCTCCATCCGCATCAAGGATCGGCAAGTCTTGCGACCTAGATCCGAGATCTTGTACTGTTAGTAGAGAGTAGTATTGTACGATTTACGGGCAGGGGCGTTTGTCGCGAAGATTCTAAAGTTCACAGGGTTTTCTTTCTTCGGACAAAAGAAAGAAAGTCGACCTAGCCGCCACAAGGGCGAGAAGCTTTCCGGCACCGTTTTCCGGCAGCTCTTCTCCGTTGACGACCTCTTAGTCGATGGCGGTGAGAGGGAAGGGGGGGGGGGTCATCGGATCTCACATGTGTACCTATAGGTTTAGGTCCTACAGTATTAGTTTAGGTCATGGTTCAACGTCTTGGCTTCGACGAGCAGAATAAAGAAGCTTCAGATCTTTCTCCGACCAAACGTCTTGCTTTATGGTCGATGATGCATTCGAGAACTAGTCTGTTCAAGTGGAAATGGTGTGCCGGCGTCGTCCATATGGTGAATTTGGGTCATCGGGCCCCATCGTTGCGACGACGCTTCTCCAGCGCCGGCGCAGAGTTTGGGAGATAGTACAAGAGAGGAAGCAGACGGTGGTTTGTGTCAGCGGCATATGAAAGACGGTGGATCATGTGTTGGATTCATGGTTGGCAACTGGCAGATATGGTTTTCTCCTCTGACGTCTTCGTCAAGCAGGGGTGTCAGGTCTGGGGTTCGATGGCATGTCCGAGGTGCTACCTCGACCATATTCTTTCAACGGCAATGACATTATTTTGTTGCATCTGGTCTTGTAGAAATCCTCCACAATCCCATGAAATCACAATTCGCTTTCGATTTATTGCATCCAAAGTTCCAAACCAAAGAGCATGTTGAATGCCTCGGCATGAACGTCACAAAGTGTTTCTTTCCCTAGAGGTGGTTAGGGTTGCATCTTTCCTGCAAGAAACAGCGGCGGTGCCTCGGCTCCAGCTAGTAATTTATGTTACGGGTTTTAGTCCACAGAGGGCGGCGTTCAGGCGGATGGCGGCGCTTCTTCTTTGTTGGTCTTTCGGGCTCCGATCTTTCTCGAGTTCTTCCATATGGACGGAACCAACAGAGCTCCGGCATAGATTCCTACCTTCTTCTTGGGATGGTGAGGTTAGAGTTTCACGTCGTGCGTCTGCAGCAGTGACGAGATATGATATCATGCACTTCAGATTGATTCATGTGTACAATGACAACGACTTCCCTGTTTTGTATTCAGGTTAATTTCGGGGAAGCAAAACAGAACCGGTGAACAAACAGAGACCCACGTCCCCGTTTGATCCGTCCACGTTCAGCTTCATCCGGCCTCCCAATATAATCAAACGAATGTGTATCGCCTTGCACCAGCTGGGCCATAATGCAGCATCACAGCAGTAGGATCGACGGACTAGCTCAATATTTTTTGCGCAAAGACTAGCTCAATATGGCGTGCATTCGTTCATGGTCATATAAGTAGAGCAATGCAGTTTTCAACAAGCCACTGTTTATTCATGGTCAGCCAGAACACATGCATGCTGAACAATCAGGTAGTTGACCTAGTATTACTAATTACCTAGTGCTCTACAATCTGACCAGGACACCTCAGACTCAATCTGGCGTAGTACAAGTAGATGAAATTGTCAACGAGCAACCGTTGATCAACTACTAGAACACATGCTGAACGCAATCTGGTATGTGACCAAGATTAATTACCTAGTACTACGTACTACGTAGTGTCTGACCAGGATACCTCAAACTGCCAACCTCATATTCTCACTGACAAGGCAGTCATGGATCCAGACAGAAAATCAGCGGTGCATCCACGGTTAAGAAAACTATAAGATCTCCTTTGGAGCTTGCACATGCCAAGATATGTTATTTCTTGATTGAGGCGACAAAACCTGCAGTAACTCGCTCGGTAAAGCTCCAAACCCTCTGCTCACCCAAAATCTCACCTTGGAGGTGTATATAAATTGGGGCTTGCTTCGGTAGACCCCCCAACAAAACGTAGAAGGGAAGAATGGGCATACGAAAGAAACGTATGCCCACCTCGTATTGTACAGCTCTGCCGGGCATACGTATACCGTGCGCATGAAAAAAAAACTACCCATGATCTGGGCCCGCCCCCATCTTCTCGCCCGCCCATCTAGTCGCCCGCCCGCCAATCACGGTAGTTCCAAAGTTGGCGATCGCCGCCGCAGCGGATCGCCGCCGTCCGAACCCCGTGCGAGGCCACCCTCGCCGTCCCAACGTCGCCCGTCGCCGCCCTCGGCGTCTGAACGTCGCCCGCCGCCGCCCTCGGCATCTGAACGTCGCCCGTCGCCGCATCTCACCGTCCCAACTTCACCCGTCGCCGCATCTCACCGTCCCAACGTCGCCCGTCGCCGCATCTCACCGTCGTCCGACGACGCGGACGTGAAGGGCCCGACGTCTGACGCCGCCCGAACCCTGTCCGACACCGCCCTCGCCGTCGCAACGTCGTCCGTCGCTGCATCTAACCGTCGTCGTCCTACGCCGGGGACGTGAAGGGCCCGACGTCTGACGCCGCCTCCGCAGCACAGTCGTCGAACGCCGTCGACGTCTACACCGCAGGCCAAGGTTTGTCATCTAAACCTAGCGGGATAGATTCAGGTTTAGCGTGAGGAATACATGCATGCGAACTCATTTTTTCATTCTTCTTTTTTTGCAAATAAGTTGCGTTGGGCACTAAATTCGTTTACAGTACATGAACGAGTAATTACACAGTTGATGCAGGCTGGGCATTCGTTTGTGGTGCCCGTAACTGCGCATGCGTGGTGTTGTGTGTTTTCTACTGGATAATGGATGTACTAATGAGCTGGGATGAAAGTAGTAATAGCAGTAGCAAAAAAATTGTTTTTCTGGAGGGTAGGCTTGAGCCTGTTTAAGCCTGTCTAGTAGACTCGCCGCTGGATAGAAGTGAGGGCTAGTTCATGCATGTACGGATTTAGGGTTTAGGGTTCATCAAAACCTCCCGCCGCAGCGCCTCCTCTACGGACTAGGGCATGATTTACAGAACTAGGGTTGCTTTGGGCATGATGCATTGTACTAAACCTAACACACGATGTTTTGCAGTTCTGTGAGTTAGGCGTGTTGACATGGACGAAGAATCCGCATTCGGGAGGGACGAGAATGGTACTGATAAGGTGACTAAGACCGATAACGATAATTTGAACGAAGATGATGACAGCAGCGACAACGATCCCGTCTCGTCATATGATATCTTACCTCCGGAGGATTTTGATAATAATGAACATGGCGCAAATAGCGAAAACGTAAGTGGCGTATATTTTGTTTTTATTTTTGAATTTGCAAAGTATGGCATGGCTAACTGTATATCTTGGTGTACAAATTTCCAAGAAGATGTGGACGTTGACAATGTGCAACATAGTTGGCAGGAATCATTTGCAGATAACTTGAGCCAGGTTAGTTGATAGATGTTGTACATCGATCAATAGTATGATTTAAATGATAATGATTGACATATATATTTTCAAATGAATGTTGTAGGAGGAGTCAGATGGTCCAAGTGTTGATCACGATGAGGGAGAGATCGATATTGAGGAGGCTCAAAGGCAGCAGAAGATGCTTGAGACACATTGGAAGGTCATGGCTATGACCTTTCGGTCGCAAGGGGATGCATACATATTCTACAACAATCACGCCAGAGAACACGGGTTTAGCATCAGGAAACAGAAGGTGAAACGAGGTGCTTCGGGAATGATCTGGTACCGGCGGTTTCTTTGCTCCAGGGCAGGGAGAAGGCAGAGCAAGTTCATAACCATGGAAGGCCGCAAGCGCAGGCTTAGACCGGAGACTCGTTGTGACTGCGGTGCACATATGGTGGTGAAGCTGGACAGAGAACGTGGCGTTTGGTTCGTCGCATCATTCGTGGATGATCACAACCACGCGATGGCTCGGCCCGACGAGGTTTGTTTTTTATGGTCACACAGACGGATTGGAGATGGGCAGAGGGCCGAGATATTGGCGATGGAAGCGGCCAGGATAAGAAAGCATATTATAATGGACAACTTCATCAGCAGATACGGTTCATACGATAAGTGCGGGCTTATCAGGAGGGACATTTACAATCTTTGTTGCAGAGAAAAAATGAAGCTCATTGCAAAGGGTGATGCAGAGACGACAGTTGGCATTATGAGGAGCAGGAAGGAGAAGGACCCTGAGTTTTTTTTTTTGAGTATGTGCGTGACAAGGAAGGGTGACTGAAGAGTATGTTCTGGTGCGATGCACAGTCGCGGAGGGACTATCAGGACTACGGAGATGTGGTCGTGTTTGATAGCACGTATAAGATGAACAGATACGGTATGCCGTTCGTCCCCTTTGTAGGAGTTAACAACCACCGTTGCACCACAGTGTTTGGTTGTGCCATCATTGCTGACGAGACAGAAGGGACATACGTGTGGCTGCTGCAGACATTTATGAAGGCAAACTGTCAGGTGAAGCCAAAGTCAATAATCACAGACGGTGACGCTGCAATGATCCGGGCTATTCAGACCGTCCTTTCAGATGTTTTCCATCGTCTTTGTTCGTGGCATATCGAGAAAAATATGCAGAGGCACCTGCATTACAAGTCACTGGATGAGTTCAGATCGCTCCTGTACTATGCCACCTCTCAAGCGAACTTTGAGCAGAGATGGAAAGCTTTCTATGATAAGTGGAAGACGGATAGAACTGAAGAGTGGCTTGACAGGATGTACAGGAAGAGGAGACTGTGGGCAGCTTCATATCTTTCCGATGGTTTTTTTCTTGGTATGCGAAGTAACCAGAGGAGTGAAAGCCTCAACTCCTGCCTTCACCTTCACCTGGACTACGGTATGACAATTGTTGATTTGGTGGTGCATTATGAGAAATGTATAGTTCGCCTGCGTGAGAACGAGGCGTACGATGACTGCGAGGCATTCCAGAAGTTACTGAATATAAAGTCCTTGAGGAGCATGCCGCCAAAGTATTCACACCTACTAATTTTTACATCTTGCAAGATGATTTGCATAAGATGGGTCAGCTGGAGATATTTGAGACACTCGTGGGAATTGGGCGTGAGACATTCATGGTGACATGGAAGGATAACCACAAGTTTAGGTACAATGTTGTTTATGAACCAGGTAACTCAGAAGAAACTATTACATGCAGTTGTCTTAGGATGGTTCGGAAAGGGCTGCCATGCAAACACATTCTGTTTGTTCTCCATCATCTGAATTTAACTGAAATACCAAAGTGTTGTGTCCTTCATCGGTTGTCCAAACATGCAAGAGATGGGTTGCCTGTGTAGAGGAAGAGTGATATGTTTGGATGGGGTTGGTCAGGGCCATTGGAGAGAGAACGGTATAGTGCAATAACCATTAAAACCGCAGAAGCTGCTCATGTTGCAGCAAATGATCCCTTCTTGTTCGATGAGTTGATGAACTGTCTGGACAACATAATAGCACAGAAAAAGATTTCAGAGAAACTTATAGGAAGTAGAAGGTATGCTATGCTGAAGAAGGAGGCAAGTCAAGTGCAACAAGTTGAGCCTGGTATTGGTGATCCTCAGAAAGTTTCGACGAAGGGTGCACCTAAGAAGGGGCGGTCAAAGGGGGGCCCCGGCGTTACAAAGAATGGTAGGCCAAAAGATTTTACAGAGAAGAAAAGTGGTCCTTTGTGCAGTTTGTGTAGTCAAGCAGGTCATAATAAGGCTACATGTCATTTGAACGAGAAGTAAGATGTTATCTTCTTATTGTTGTTATGTTGCTACTTTGATTTTAGCAACTATATTTGCTCACCCATTCTTTATGTTTTGTTCAGGAACTGGGCGTAGGTACAGATGCAGGTTGGTTTATAGGAAGAATAAAAGTGGTCGCACGAACCTTTGTTGTTTTTTATTCGTACGTGTTTGCAAGAAAACTTGATAAGTTATTTGTTTATGTTTTGATAAAAGATTTATGTAATAAATTTGGAGATGACATTGCATATGTTATACTACCTGGGCATGATGATGATTTTGTTTGCTGTTTGCTACCTGGGCATATATGTTGTACTACCTGGACATGATGATGATTTTGTTTGATGTTGTTTCCGGCCGCTACTTTCTGCCAAAATAATTGAAAAAGTGAAGTTTAAAAAAAATGCCCGACCACCGCTGCTGGGCCCATAGTACCTTACAGAAGCTACCCAAATCAAGCCCAAAGGCGACTCGGGCGGCTGATCGAGCCCACTAGCGGGCCCAGCAGCGGGGTCCAACGGGGCGCACTAGAATAATTGACAGAGGAGTTCAAAAGGGGGGGGGGAGGCAGCTATTTAAGCCGCTCCTGGTGCCCCCCGCTTCCGAGGTGGGACTAAAACTTGGGGAGCTGCCCCGCGCGGGTGAGGGGAGGGGGCATGGGCCGGGGGAGGGGCGAGGGGAGGGGGGCGTGGGCCGGGGGAGGAGCCCCGCGCGGGCGAGGGGAGGGGGCGTGGGCCGGGGGAGGAGCCCCGCGCGGGCGAGGGGAGGGCCAGCCCGTTTTTTCCTCTTTTTTTCTGGTTCCTTTTTTCTTTTTCTTTTTCTTTTTCTTTTCTTATTTTTTTCCTGTTCAAAATCGTGAATCTTTTAAATTGAATGAAGTTTTATCAAGAAAAAAAGTTCACTCATTTGAGAAAGACTTTCACGGATTTGAAAGTACACGAAATTTTTAAAAAAGGTTACTAATTTATGGAAAGTTCACGGATTTGAATAAGTTCATGAAAATTTAGAAAAAGTTCAGGAAATACAACATAGTTCAAGAAAAATAAAAATAGTTTTTTGAAAAAGTTCATGAATAAAAGTTCACAAACCTCAAATTTAGTTCACGTGTTTTATAAAAAGTTCAACAAATTGAAATAAGTAAAGAAAAAGAAAAAGAAAAAGAAAAAGAAAAAGAAAAAGAAAAAAAGGAACCAGAAAAAAAGGAAAAAATGGGCTGGCCCTCCCCTCGCCCGCGCGGGGCTCCTTCCCCGGCCCACGCCCCTCCCCTCGCCCGCGCGGGGCTCCTCCCCCGGCCCACGCCCCCCT
>NC_041393.1:646071998-646075601 GCF_002162155.2 Triticum dicoccoides
CGGCTTAAATAGCTGCCTCCGCCCCCCCTTTCGAAGTCCTCTGTCAATTATTCCAGTGCGCCCGGTTGGACCCTGTTGCTGGGCCTGCTAGTGGGCTCGATCAGCCGCCAGAGTCGCCTTTGGGCTTGATTTGGGTAGCTTCTGTAAGCTACTATGGGCCCAGCAGCGGTGGTCGGGCAGTTTTTTTTAAACTTCACTTTTTCAATTATTTTGGCAGAAAGTAGCGGCCGGAAACAACAGCCCGCACAGTCCGACCAATTTGGTGCAATTGCATGCATGCGATCACGTACCCCCAGTGCAACCAGGCTCTTTTACGCGCTACCGGAGGGGGGTTCCCGACTACTTTTTTTTGACTCCGCCAAATGGCACGAAACTTTTTCCGCACGCTGGCATCACCCTCGACAGCACCCACGCCAATTTGCATATTTTTCCGACGCTCGACGCGTTTCCGAGGATTTTCCCCGTGAAAATGCCGTAAAACACTGGCCGGACGTGACGCAACATTCCTTTCGTGTCCATTTTCATTCCAACCTTGCGTGGGGCCCTACGTAGGCCGTGCCCGCATGTCCGACCAATTTGGTGCAATTGCATGCATGCGATCACGTACCCCCAGTGCAACGAGCTCTGTTTGGGTGTGTCGGCCGGGCTACTCTCAAAGCCGTTTTATTTTCGCCTACACCGAACGACCCCTTACTTTTTCCACGTACTCCAGGCACCATCGGGAGCATGCACGACAATTTTCATTATTTTATTATGTCTGATGCATTTTCTACGGTTTTTTCGGTGAAAATACACTAAAACACTGCCGAACGTGACGCGACATGCGTTAGGTCTCCGATTTCGTTCATATCTTGTGTGAGGGCCTACATTGGGCATGCACACACCCTCGCAAAAAATTGTTTTATTTCATGCATGCGATCACGCATCCCTAGTGCAACCAGCACCGTCCATATCTTGCATGTGTCGGTATTTCATGTATTTGTTCCACATTAATTATTACAAACTTTTTTCACAGAGAATAAAAGTGGTTGCCCGAGTCTTGTCTGAATAACCTATCCTGTTTTTTATTCGTAAGTGCGTGCCACAAAACTTGATAAGTGATTTGTTTATGTTTTCTCAAAATATTTATGTAATAAATTTGTATTTTGTACTGTCCTATGTGAAATAGTCTGTAGTTTCAAAATTCCGTTTATTTTGTTGGTTGTCGTTTCATGATGATGATGCCATTGTATGTGTTATACTACCTGGGCTGACCGACGTGTTGAAAATACACCCGGCCGTGTTATTGTCTCATGCCATATTTTTGCCGTGTTATTATTTTCTTATGCATGTTTTTCACATACACGTCGCCACAAACCCGCGCATGCACAGAAGATCGCACCCACCGAATCGCACCTACCTCATGCCAGCCAACCAGCGCCTCCCTCCGATCCCAGCTGCCCAATCACCGCCTCCCTCGGATCCCGCCACCACGCACGGACGCCGACCGGATCAGCCTCGCTCCCCGCGCCCAGCGACTCTGAGCCGCCCGACCGCATCCTCCTCGATCTCCCCGCCCCCATGCACGCCTCCAACACGTCTCCCGCAACGTCCGCATCCTCCTCAATCTTCCCGCCCGCATGCACGCATCCAACACGTCTCCCGCAACGTGTACTACCTATTCAGCGCCCACACACAAAACAAAAATTTGCCCGACCGCGAGTGGCGCCCGCGCGGGCGAGGGGAGGGGGGCGTCGGCCGTGGGCCGTGGGAGGGGGCGAGTGGCACCCTGCCTCTATGGCCGAACTGGGCCGGCCGGTGACAACACAGAAAACGGCCTCATTATCCCTGCGGCGGCCGCGTGCACTGAGGGACGCGTTGCAGCGCGATTTTAGTCCCACCTCGGAAGCGGAGGGGCGCGAGGAGCGACTTAAATAGCTGCCTCCGCCCCCAATTTCGAACTCAGCTGCTATTACTCACCACTGCCCCGTTGCACCATGATGCTGGGCCCTTTAGTGGGCTAAATCGGCCGCCCGAGTCGCCTTCGGGCTTGATATGGGTAGCTTCTGTAAGCTACTATGGCTCAGCATCGTTGGTTGGGCATTTTTTTAAGTAACTTAAATTTTTTGCCGGTATTTCATGTGTTTACTTCATCTTTTTTACTTCCATGTGTTAACTTCATATTTTTACAAAATAAAAATATCCCATTAATAACAAAAACATTTTCATGTGTTTACTTCATCTTTTCCTACTGAGGTTGCGTGCAGTGCAGTGTTCGTGTTAGGTGCACCCTGTGGCGTACCCTCGCGTTTGCGTGCATGGCGCATGCACGTGCGCTTGGTGCTGTTAGGTGCACCCCGTGGTGTATGCGTGCGTTTGCGTGCATGGCACATGCATATGTGTGCGCTGTCGTCGGTGGTGCGTGCTTTCGATACGTTGGGGTTGTTTGAACTGTGTTTTTTCTTTTGATATTGGTTGTAGCAGTTTTTTGTATTTTTAGATAATTTTGTTCCCAGTGCTGAAATTTGTGTATACAACCATTCCATTACTCATTGAAGCAACATAATTTCGTTCATATTTAGGATATTTTACATTCGAACGAAATTTTACATGAAAAAAGATTAACATAAAACTAATCTAACTACTCCTCCTCGCTACTCAGAAGATCAACCACTACCGTCTGCCCGCCGTCTTCACCGCCGTCTTCGCCGCCGTCTGGGTCATCGGAACTGCCCAAGTCTCCGAAAAATTCGTCAAGGGTAGACGACTGTTGCGCTAGTGTATCGGTCGACTCCCTGATCGCCTGCCAGTATCCCGGCTCGTCTGCCGGGTCCCTCGGGTCAACAACATCCTCCGGCGGCATCCAACCGGTCTCCGACGTGGAGTTCCGGATCGCGCGGATCAAACCCGGCGACTCCAACGGGTCGCCCTCCTCTTGCACCGCCGCTAGTTCCGGCGGGATGTGAAACTCAGGGGCGGCCGCTGGAGCGGCGGGAGCGGCCGGCGCGCCTGCGCGAGCGCGCCGACCGGCACGGGCCTGCACAACCGGGGCGGCGGGGGGCGCGAGGGGCGCGTTTGGAGCGTCCGCGCGGATGCCCCGAGACTTGTAGAAGCTCACGACGGTGTCGAAGTCGCGGCCTACCCAAAAGTTGAGGCGACCTTCGGGGTTGCATGGACCGGGTTGTGCCGGCCCAGGCGTGGCATAGCCGTCGCTCGTCACGTGCCAGCCGTGTGCTAGGCGACATGACGGTGGCACGGGGATGCCGTGCCGGTAGATATCCACGGTCTGCGGCCCGCTGAGGCTAGAGGGCCACAGACCGCCCGGCGCGGCGCCGCGTCCACCACCTCGTCCACCACCGCTGCCGCCGCCTCCGCCGCCGCCACCGCCTGGCGACTGCTCCCTGCACCTCCACTGCCGCCTCCACTGCCGCCTCCCCAGCCGAACCAACACCGGCCGAAGCATCCGCGTCCACGAGGCATCGCGCCGGAGAGAGCCGCCGCCCCGGAGATCGATCGGAGAACGTGGGGTCGCGGACGGTCTCTAAGAGGAGAGGCGGAATCGGGGGCGGTTTATGAGAGGCTAGCGCGCGGGTCGGGGGTGGATTTATGGGAGGCAAGGGTCGG
>NC_041393.1:646076055-646076902 GCF_002162155.2 Triticum dicoccoides
GGAAGCGGGGGCGGCCGACGCGAGGTGGAAGCGGCCGCCGCAGGCCGAGGCGGAAGCGGGAGGGGGGGCGACGCGAGGCGGAAGCGGGCGCCGCAGGCCGAGGCGGAAGCGGGAGGGGGGGCGACGCGAGGCGGAAGCGGGCGCCGCATGCCGAGGCGGAAGCGGGAGCAGGCCGCAGCGCTGCAATCGGTAGCGGGGCCCGTAACCGCGCCATGCATGCATGCATGCGCCTGTCCGCGCGTAATTACCGGACGTGGGCGTGCGGGGTGGGCGCGCTGGCGGGACGATCCAGCCAAAAAAACAAAAACGTACACGTATACGTATACATAACGAGCGGGTCGGTAGGCGGGCGGCTTCTTTTTTTATTTTTGCCCATCGTGCCCTCCGTTATGAAGGGGTATGGAACAATCTTAGCCGTCCTTGTGTTGAAGGGGGTCTACCGAAGCGGAAGTGATATAAATTACCGTTTTGTTCCTTAGCTACGCACCGTCAGCAACTACAGTTATACTTAAGCTTTGCCCCCATACAATAACGGGCCCTCGTTTGTCCTGGCGCGAATGAAGTGCGACACTGCATGCTGCGGCGTTTCAAACGTGTTCCGGCTTTCGCTAGGGCCGCCAAGCTGCGAGTAATCCAACGCTCCATGGCAAAAAGCTCTGAAAGGGACCGGGTGCACTCACCTGATCCTGTACTGTTAGTAGAGAGTGGTATTGTACGATTTACGGGCGAAGGGGCGTTTGTCGCGAAGATTCCAACTTTGACTCTTTCTTCCGCGAGAAGAAAGAAAGTCCATATAGCGGCGGGCAACAAGCTTTACGGCACCGTTTTCCGGCAGCTCATCTTCGTT
>NC_041393.1:646077093-646080648 GCF_002162155.2 Triticum dicoccoides
ATCGGATCTCACGTGTGCAGACATGTGTAGCTATAGTTTTAGGGTCCTACAGTATTAGTTTAGGTCATGCTTGTTCAACGTCTTGCTTTCGACGATGCAGAATAAAGAAGCTTCACGTCCTTCTCCGCCCAGATGTCTTGTCCTATATGATCGATGATGCATTTGAGAACTAGTCTGTTCAAGCGAAAATGGTGTGGCGGCGGCATCCATATGGTGGACTTATGTCATTAGGCTCCATCGTTGTGATGAGGCTTCTCCAGCGTCGACACGAAGCTTGGGAGGTAGTCTAGGAGCGGATGCAGACTGTGGTCTTGTAGAACATCCTTCATCCTCCATAATCCCATGAAATCACAATTTGCTACCAATTTATTGCATCCAAACCAAAGAGCGTGTTGAATGTCTCGGCGTGAAGTTCACAAAGTGTTTCTTTCCCTGGTGGAGGTTAGAGTTGCATCTTTCCTCAAAAAAAAAAACACTGGCAAGCTTGTGGATTCACCTCCCCTCTGCCAGCCACTTCGGTGGCCGGTGGCAAAGAGGAGAATTCTGGTGCCTTGGCTCCAGCTAGTGGTTTAGATTAGGGTTTTTAGTCCCCAGAAGGGCAGCATTTAGGCGGATGGCGGCGCTTCTTCTTCGAGTTGGTCTTTCGGACTCCTCCTCGAGTTCGTTCATCTACCGAGAGAGCTCCGTTGTAGATTCATGCCTTCTCTTTGGGATGGTGAGGTTTGAGTTTCTCGTTGTGCGTGTGCGACGGTGAGATCTGATATCAGGCACTTCAGATCGATTCATGTGTTCAACGACAACAACTGCGACTCTAGGGCGCTGGTCCTTAGCGGCACGTATAGAGGACTTCTCAATTGTCATCGACAAGGCCGGGCTGTCTCCGATATTGTAGCGGCGATAGCAGTAAAGTAGTGGCCGTTCAGTGGTCCAGAAATCTCAATGTATTTGTATTATGTTTGGAATACTTTGTACTTCTCATGAACTTTTTCAATAGTTCTGGATGCTTTCTTTTTTGGCAAAAAAGAAAAGAAAAGAATGCCACGACATGATTCAGTTGGTCGTTGCTAGCATTGATGAATAAACCGTCGTCCTCTCGATGGTGACACCAAATGCTGCTGGGCACTTTTTGGTTCCCCGAGGAGAGAATGACACGGGTTGATGAATCAATGCTCATTTGTATAGCTGCTTCAGCCTTCTCGCAGCTTCAATGATGTTCTCTCTGTGGCCAAATGCGCTAACCCTCACAAAGCCCTCGCCGTTAGGCCCAAATCCAATGCCAGGAGTAGTAACCACATGTGCCTTCTCAAGGATCTCGGCGAAGACATCCCAAGAATTACGGCCAGGAAAGTGCACCCACACATAGGGAGCATTCGTGGCACCATAGACATTGAACCCGAGCGATGTAAACGTGTCAACAATGATTTTAGTATTCTCCTTGTAGAATCCGACAATGTCTTGCATAGCCTGCATGGAATTTGGAATGAGAAGAAGCGGTGTGGAAGAACCGATGTAAAGATTTCAAAGCACGGAAAGCCTGCCTCTAGACCCTCTGGAGAGAGGCAGCCTAAACCGCCAGCTTGAGAAATGGTTGATGCACCATTGAAGGAAGTGCAGACTATACGGTTGAAATCTTTAGCAACTGAATGCCCATCAGAGAAAAGGAGCTCCTTAGGGACCACAGTCCAACCCAGCCGGACACCAGTGAATCCAGCATATTTAGAGAAAGATGCTGTCTCCATGGCAACCTACACATTACCAAACCCTAATTATGCAGGTCTAGTTTGTCATATTGGATGAAAAATAATTTGTTAATGCTCAGAACACTGGCATCAAATGTTTCGTGGAAACTCTTTAGAAATTTCAAAGGATGGCATGAAGAAGTTAAATCTTGAAAAATAGGGCCCACCTCTTTTGCTCCAGGAATTTCAAAGATGGATTTCGGGCTGTCATCTGATATGTACATGGCATAAGCACAATCATAGAATATTATGGAACCGTTGTCCTTCGCAAATTTGACTAATTGTGTTAGCTGGTCCCTAGATGCAGCAGTACCAGTAGGATTGCTGGGTGAACAAAAGAATATGATGTCCGTCCGTGGGACACTGGAAAGATCAGGGAAAAATCCATTTTCAGGACTGCATCTCATGTATTCAATATTTCCATACTTCTGAACATCCTGCTGATATAAGTCAGTTTGACCCATGATAACACTTGAATCAACATATACCTGTTGAAATGGAAGTATCATAGTATTAATTTCGCTACAACAGCACAAAAATTAAGTTAACATTATAACAAGGTGGTAAAAAAGACAGTAATTATATCACCGCAAACATCACTTAGGTTTGAGAATCACAAATATATAAGGGGAAAACAACTGAAGTTGCACAACAATTGCAAAATTTTATTACGGGATATGATGGGTCTTGAACTGCAATCTTCACATTAGATCCAAATAGAAGCTGAAATTTTGGAGCACAAAAATTATCAGCGACAATGTAACGTGATAAATAAAATAAAGGGGGGAGAAGAGGCATTCTGAACTTGTAGACGAGAAATGTCACATTTGGCACCATCAGAGACAAAAATATCGGTTTCTTCAATACCAAGATCCGGGTAGTAGGTCGCAGCAATTGCTGTCCTTAGTTTCTGTACAAAACAATTCACCATTTTTAGTGATGGAAATAACACTTTAGGGTAGAGCATGTCAAAAAAAAAGAGCCAAACATATCATTGAAAATATATCTTCAAACTCACTGTAGGCAAAATCAAAAGTCACGCAAGTATTTGGATGGGCCAGTAAAAGATAAGTATCAGCCCATTACGACATTGTGGATCTCTCAATACAGAAAGCCTAAAGCATGAAATTAAGAATTCAAGAACAGAATGAACAAAGCTTCAGATGGTTTTTCTAAAAAAAAAACTTCAGATGCCATTAGATGTTACTAAACCTACATGGATTAGCATGGCGCCTGTCCTAGTTGAATAATTTGCAATCGGACCACCAGACCAATTTTACAAGCAGGCGCTAAAAATAGTTACACACACTTCTTAACCATCTAATGATGTCTATTGATGGATTCACAGAAAAAGGTTACACGCTAGTAACTGGAAATATATGGCGTTTTAGTGAGGTCATATGTGCACAGCCTCCAGCCCTCCAACATGACTACCTTTCATAAGAATATGTTACCAAGATATTATTGAAGTGTGATAATGTCATGAAAATATTTTTCTGATCAATCTAATGATACTATGTTTACGTAAACAATCAAAATAGTTTAACATATATTCCAAGTCAAAGTTAGATAAGTTTGATTGCATGCTTCCTACGAAGTCATCCATTTAAGATGGTGGTGAGATGCAATATTACCTTTTCACCTTGTTCAGCTCCATAACCACTGTAGCCATCAACTGTGGACAAAGCATGCGCTCTCTGTGTTTATATGTAGACCCGTCAAAGAACAATAATGGATCGCAAAAAAGAAATTATGCAACAGAGTACTCCTGCAAAGATGTGTACTGTGTTGAATATTTGAGTGGCTTTTACAAGGA
>NC_041393.1:646081317-646102745 GCF_002162155.2 Triticum dicoccoides
ACACACACACGCACACACAAAAGAATGAGCATGTGCGCCATGCATTACATCTACAAACATGTTTCAAATAAATGAGCTTTTGTCTTCATTTTTCTTACTTCCTGAGATCAGCCAAGGTCTAAAAGTAACACAATAGCGATTTCTTATGAATGATGAGATACCTCTGCCATGGCATTTGTTATGACCTCCGGAATGGGTTCGCTAGTGTCACCTACTCCCAGGCTTATAATTTTTGCGTCAGGATACTTCAGAAGATGAGCTGCTCTTCTTCTGGCAACCTGAATGAAGTTGAGAGAATACCACTATCAAAACCCAAATCTATAATACGATAGCATCAACAAGAACAAAAATCAAAGAACGACGGCACAATTATACCTCAGGGAACAGATAGCCTGCTTGGAGCTTGGCTATGTTCGCATTCCGTGAAACCTTCGTTGTGTAAGCTTCATCAGAAAGCATAATCTTTTATTAAACTACTACTAGTAGGTTGAAATTTGAAAGCATTAGAAGCAGGGTGTTGGAGAGAGAGGACAGTACAAGTACCGGCGGCCGGAGAGCTGCTGACACAGCGTACATTAACGGGCTGCCTTCTCGTCAGCCAAAGGTTGCTCGACTTCGATGCCCTGCAAAGCATGTTACCAGTCATCAGAATAACTCATTGAACTACCGAAGCGCGCAGTACGGTACCTGAGAGAGAAGGAAGACCACGAAAGGAAGGGCATGGCAGTGGCTTTGGTGGCGGGTGAGGTGGTAGTTCCCGTCATCATCGGCGGCAGTGAGTCCATGAGGAGGGAGAATCAGTACCAGCTTAGCCCTCCGGACGGGGGAGTTAGGAGAGCACTCAGATTGGCCGAGCTGTGTCGGGTCGGATAGTCCACCACCTCACTTAAATATAACATATAAATAACACATTTGAGCACTTAAATATAACATTCCAGCAATAAATGTTTGAAGAAAATACATGGCAGGCTCGCCAACGCACTAACAAATAAACAAACTACACAGCGTATGATCAATGGTAAACAATGCAATGCATGTCTGAAATAAGTTACAAATGCTATGCAAATGTTTAACCTCCATTGTGCACTTATCTTCCTCAAATTTATCCATTGCAAGCAACGCAAATATGCAATGCATCTCCGAAATAAATTCACAAGCATCCAGTTTATCCACAACATTCATGAAAAGCATCGAATCTGGCTAGAGCAGAGACAGAACTGAAGCAACCCGGCTGGAACCGAAGCAATCGCGTTTGTCCACTGCCATGTACAAATTTGATAGAGAGGGGGGAGAGGAGAGGGGAGGGGATCGGATTCCTACCTGGTCGCCGCCCTGATGGACTAGACGGAGAACGGGGCGGGGGAAAATGGGACGAGTCAGAGGTAGGACGGCGGCGGAGAAGATGGGGAGGACGGGCGCCCGTATGTCTCGCGTTACGCGAGATGAGGGCAGCCTCTCGCGTCGCCGAGCTATACATGGGCCGCGCCCCAGCCGCGCGGGAAGTTCCAGCCACGTTTTTTTCGTTTTTTTCTTTCTGTTCTCTGTTTTATGTTTTCCTTCTTTGCTTTTTATGTTTACTTTTTGTTATACTTCAAAATATTTTAAATAAATGTATTAGAAAAAACACTTTATAAAAACATTTGAAAATCTTGAACTAGAATTTAAAAAATGTTGAACAAGTATTTAAAAATGATGAATTTTTTAAAAAATGTTGAAACAAGTATTTAAAAATGTTGAAAAAGTATTAAAAATGTTGAACAAGTATTTAGAAAATGTTAAATGATTATTTGAAAATTCTGAATAAGTATTAAAATGTTGAACAAGTATTTGAAAAATATTAAATAAAAATTGTTGAACGAGTGTTTGAAAAATGTTGAAGAAGTATTTGAAAAATGTTGAATCTCTACTACCTAAAAGAAATGTAGTGCTCCGTTTCCCCTCTTACGTTCGCCCCTCTTCGTCCAACCTCTCGTACGACCCCCTCCACTCCGTAGCGATTTTCTTTTCTCCCTCCAATGGTTTTCTCCCTCCCGGTTTTATTCTCACCTGGCCGGACAAACTGATTCTTTTTTTGGTAAACGTGTAATTCACATAAGGTAACCAAATGCAATCAATTCATGCATGGAAATTAATTCATTCATGGCGGTCATCAATCTCCTTCCTTCTTTCAATCAAACGGTGATCAATCTCTCCTTCCTTCTTTCAATGGAGTCTGGCCGCCGCCACATGCTCCCCCATCTGGCAAAACGACAGGAGGTCACGCGCTCCCCTTCCACGACCTCTTACTAGCGACGCCCCAAGGTCACCGTTATGCGACATCGAGGGATTTGTCACTGCTGCCCGGAGCTACTTAGCCCTTGGCGTAAAGGAGGCGGTGGGCGAGAGATCATGTGCTCCCGGGGCTGTCGTTGTTGGGATCGTCTCGTCAGGTAGACACGGAGTCAATGGGGCCGCTGGCCACGCCCCGTCCTTCTCCCTCTCCCTTCCAGTTCATGCTTCTTTAACTCCTCCCCCAGTCTTGAGGTCAATCTCATGAGGGACTCCTGATTCCTGAACATATATGTTGCTTGTTGTGTTGCAGCCTGCGGGTCGTTGAGGTCGGGTGTGGCAACTCACGATGCGGCGAGGAGCTAATGCGGCACCGACATCACCTGCATCAACCTCTGCCTGAACAACATCCAACTTATTTTCACTTGGGAATAGGTGCTGCTTAGTGCCGATGCCATTTGAATTTAAGCAATTGCATCCTAACCATTTCCAGGTTCTTCTACACATGTCACTATCCCCGCAACAAGTGACAACTCCGTAACGAGCATCGCTGAGAAAAGAAACTAGGAGATACGATGTCAAGCAAAAATGTAAGGGCATATTTTATTCCATGTAGTTTTGGTGATTGATGACAATGCTTTTGCGGACTAATCGTGTGCTTTGAGCATTTCAGATGTTTAGGCACAAGATGCCCCTCGAAGCCTAGTGAAGACGACGTTTCTCTATGTTTCTTTTCGGTGGATTCGAGTCGTAGGAAAGTCGTACTATTAAGAGGGGGTCCGCTTTGGAAAGGTTAGGGTGGAATCATCATGTACACGTCTGTTCCTTTGCACCACCTTTCCTTTGCATCTTTGGAGCACCGACCGTTTATCCGTATCTTTGCAAAATGAAGGCCTCCTAGTGTTATTGAGTTGTGGCATGCGGTAGTACTGCTCAAGGGAGCAGTAGTACCGCAGAGGCCCATGATAGTACCGGCCGGCCGTGCGGTAGTACCGCAGGTCCTTGCGGTAGTACCGCTCCGCGGGCGCAGTAGTACCGTGGCCTCTGGCTCAGCACAACAACACGAGCGGAAGTAGGGGCGGATGTAATTTTTTACATCTGCGCCCTACGCGGTAGTACCGCTCCCTGTATGCGGTAGTACAGTGTCGGATTTTTGCACAGATCGAAACTCAGCGGAAGTAGCTAGGGATGTATTTTTCTTCGTCCGTGCCTTCCTAGCCCAGACCAACCCTGCCTTGCGGTAGTACCACAAAGGCAAGCGGTAGTACCGCTCCGGCGGTTCTACCGCTCCTTGCTTCAATGCAACGGGGCTGGTCTGGCTCCTGCCGCGCAAGCGCTAGTACCGCGGTGCCGCGCGGTAGTACCGCATGTCTGGTGCTGTAGTATCGCATGTCGCGGGCCGGATAAGTGGATAACGGTTGGATTTGTCCCTTCATTATAAAAGGGGAGTCTTATTCTCCAAGTTGACTACCTTTTCCATCCCTAAGCTCCATTGTTGCTCTACGCTCCATTTTCGCCGATCTCTTTTCCTAGCCAATCAAACTTGTTGATTCTCTAGGGATTGGTTGAGAAGGCATCGATCTACATTTCCACCAAGAGAAATTTGATTCCCCACTAATCCCTTGCGGATCTTGTTACTCTTGGGTGTTTGAGCACCCTAGATGGTTCAGGTCATCACGGAGCCATAGTCCATTGTGGTGAAGCTTCATGGTGTCGTTGGGAGCCTCCAATTAAGTTGTGGACATTGACCCAACCTTGTTTGTAAAGAATCGGTCGCCGCCTCCAAGGGTACCAATAGTGGAATCACGGCATCTCGCATTGTGTGAGGGCGTGAGGAGAATAAGGTGTCCCTAGTGGCTTGTTGGGGAGCATTGAGCCTCCACACTGCTCCAACGGAGACGTACTTCCCCTTAAAGGGAAGGAACTTCAGTAACACATCCTCGTCTCCATCGGTTCCACTTTTGGTTATCTCTCACCTTTACTTGTGCAAGCTATATTGTGTTATATCCTGATAACCCACAAGTATAGGGGATCGCAATAGTTTTCGAGGGTAGAGTATTCAACCCAAATTTATTGATTCGACACAAGGGGAGCCAAAGAATATTCTGAAGTATTAGCAGTTGAGTTGTCAATTCAACCACACCTGGATAACTTAATATCTGCAGCAAAGTATTTAGTAGCAAAGTAGTATGGAAGTAACGGTAACACTGCAAAAGTAACAGTAGCAGTTTTGTAGTAATTGTAACAGTGGCAACGGTAAAGTAACTAAGCAAAGATCAATATGTGAAAAGCTCGTAGGCATTGGATCAGTGATGGATAATTATGTCGGATGCGATTCCTCATGCAATAGTTATAACATAGGGTGACACAGAACTAGATCCAATTCATCAATGTAATGTAGTCATGTATTCCAAATATAGTCATACGTGCTTATGGAAAAGAACTTGCATGACATCTTTTGTCCTACCCTCCCGTGGCAGCGGGGTCCTATTGGAAACTAAGGGATATTAAGGCCTCCTTTTAATAGAGTACCGGACCAAAGCATTAACACTTGGTGAATACATGAACTCCTCAAACTACGGTCATCACCGGGAGAGGTCCCGATTATTGTCACTTCGGGGTTGCCGGATCATAACACATAGTAGGTGACCGATGAAAACATAATAGGTTCAGATCTGAAATCATAGCACTCGGGCCCTAGTGACAAGCATTAAGAATAGCAAAGTCATAGCAACATCAATCTCAGAACATAATGGATACTAGGGATCAAACCCTAACAAAACTAACTTGATTACATGGTAAATCTCATCCAACCCATCACCGTCCAGCAAGTCTACGATGGAATTACTCACGCACGGCGGTGAGCATCATGAAATTGGTGATGGAGGATGGTTGATGATGAAGACGGCGATGGGTTCCCCTCTCCGGAGCCCCGGAGGACTCCAGATCAGCCCTTTCGAGAGAGATTAGGGCTTGGCGGCGGCTCCGTATCGTAAAACACGATGAATCCTTCTCTCCGATTTTTTCTCCCTGAACGTGAATATATAGAGTTGGAGTTGAGGTCGGTGGAGCACCAGGGGGCGCGCCCAGGGGGGTAGGGTGCGCCCCCACCCTCGTGGACAGGGTGTGGCCCCCTGGCCTTGATTCTTTTGCCAGTATTTTTTATTAATTCCAAAAATATTGTCCGTGGAGTTTCAGGTCATTCCGAGAACTTTTATTTCTGCACAAAAATAACACCATGGCAATTCTGCTGAAAACAGTGTCAGTCCGGGTTAGTTCCATTCAAATCATGCAAGTTAGAGTCCAAAACAAGGGCAAAAGTGTTTGGAAAAGTAGATACGATGGAGACGTATCAACTCCCCACTACAAAAAAATACACTTCTGTGATGATACGTGTTTGTCACAGTAGGTCGCGTTTTTTGTCATGCATGTACATCCATGACAAATTTATGACAGAATCAAGATAGTCATACCTGTGCTGTCGTAGAAGTGTTCCATGACATTACCAAAATTATCATCACGGAAGTGTCCACATCCATGATGATAAATCGCGCGTCACAGAAGTGCTTTTGTCAAGGGTGACCGACATGTGGCATCCACCGTAACGGAATGCCGTTAAGCTATTGGGTCGGGTTTTGGATCGGATAACCCGTTAATAGCCCCGACCAATGGGAAATTTCCACGTGTAAAATTTTTATTGGCCGGACGAAACACGTGTCAGCTCGTCAGTGGGTCAGATAGGCGCCTATGATATGTCCACGCGTGCCACGGCCCACCACTGGCCCATTTAGCTTACAAAGCCAGCCCGTTTGACTTGGTCAAAAGTTAACGGGCTGGACCATGAAAAGCCTGTTAACGGTCTCTTTGCAAATAGCCCATTTTACGACCCATTAGGCACTAAAGGAAATCGGCCCAACAACGTCATGTGGCCCGTCGAATATAACACCAGCCCATTTCACTTTCGACCCATGTATAGCCCACGACGTCTTTCGGCCCATATGAGGCCTTCGTATCTTTCAGCCCTTTACAGGCCCACGGTGACTCTAGCCCATAATGAACGGTAATTTTCTTTGTACCCATTAACGGCCCGTGATTTACATGGGCCGTTTCCAGCCCGTGTTAGCTTTCGGCCTATTGATGGCCCATACGTTCTTGGGCTCCTTTTCGGCCCTCGATTACTTCTGGCCCGTTACTGGCCTGTTCCCCTAATGGGCCAAATTCGGCCCATGGCAAGAGTCGGCCTGTTACTGGCATGTTCCCCAAATGGGCCAAATTCGGCCCATGGCAAGAGTCAGCCCGTTACTGGCCTGTTACCCTAATGGGCCAAATTCGGCCCATGGCAAGAGTTGGCCCGTTTCTGTCCAGCCCGTCCTATATTCTGGCCCATTAACGACCCGTTACGCCTGTGATAGAATTAAGCTTTTCAGTCCTACAGCCTGTTAACAGCCCATTACCGTGCTGGGCTGATACCAATTACGTCCGATTATGGCCCATGTAGACCCATTTATCCGACGGCCCGAGGCCCATTTATCGATGGCCCGAGGCCCACCGATTATAGGCCCATTTATCGACGGCCCGTAGGAGACCCATGGATTCTACGGCCCGTATATGGCCCATGGGTAGTTGCGGCCACTAGCAAACCAGGGAAAAAGAAGACTAGGAAATAAATAAGGCCCAAACTAACGCTAGGCTATTAAGGCGATTGCACAGATTACATCCACTCGGCATCAAAGATCGCCACAAGTGCAAATATAGGGAACACCCTACACTATACAAAAATGGCTTGCTGTTTTCTTTAGCCGGTGGCTGCACGTTAAGAATAAATTTTGTATCGCACCCAAACAAAGTACAACTATATAACAAAAGGAAGGTTGGCATAAAACTTAACAGTCTAGCAGATAAATGCACCACCAGAAGTTCAGAAGCTCGGTTCATTTGACATGACTGTTACGTTTTCATGTTGTATTGTCCGATGGAACACCATAACCCTCGCCTTCATTTCCCCTAGGCTCCTAAACAACATAGCAAATGTCTGATAGTCTGGTTTCAAAACCATGCATATCTTGACGACATTGAGCAATGTTTCTCCTTGTTTCACAAAGGGCCTCTGTTGGGGAATGGACTTGTGTCTGGAGCGCATATACAACATTGCTTTGAGCTTGCATATCTTGATCATGAGACAATTTGGATGATATTGCCTTAACAACCAACCCAGTATTACGCAGGAACGTGCTTTTGGCACTGTTAGTGGACATGTACTGACCCACTGCAGCAAGAGCTGACATTGCGGTTATAGTTGCCTTGCCACCTTCAAAAGGTGGTGGTTCCACCATTTTTTCCATAGCTCACTGAAAAGTTGAGGTTTTACATTAGTAGTACCAGAACAGAAGATATTAAAGAGGTAGCAAAACCAAACAAAATAGCTTTGGTCTATATACAGAACTTATTCTGGTGAACCCATGTAAAATATTAGTTGTATTTTATTGTAAAGTACATAATAAAACTAGGTTCCAAACATATGACCATGTACCATCGCTAATGTATTGTCTATTTCTTCACATTGTATTGAGGGCTAAGGATAAAGAGACGAAGTTTATAATACGGTAAGCATAGTATGACATCATTCATATCACAAAACAACTGAGAACAGACAAACAGGCAATTGTAACATTGTGTGGGCAAGTCCAACATGGAACTAGATTACGGGTCAAGATCAAAGGAACATCACTCCTTCCTTTTAAACCTTGTAAGGTGCAATGATACGCCAAGACAATTGTGTATAAAATTGAAAAGAGTAATAGACATTGGCTGCAAACCATGCAGTTCAAGGCACAAGTCAGAGTAAGTAGTAGTTAAAAGGCATGAGGATTAAGGACTTACAACAGCGGCTTTGACTGGTGTAGTCATACCCTTCTTCTTGCTGGTGTGACAGTCCTTGAAGATTTCCACAGCATTTGGTTCAGGTACTTTTTGGTCCTTGCGGGCTTTCCTCTGCATTTCGAACAAGTCAATATAGATCTGATAATATGGAACAGTGAAAAGAGTGAAACAGCAGCTAATTACAAGAGCCTCGCAGTGTGCAATATAGCTACGAGATCCTGTCGTCTGTTGGCACATGCGTCAATTGGACTTCAACATGTGATTTGATCACATATATATAATGTACCTGATACTTCGGATCTGACCAGTGTTTAACAAGGCCCCTCCAGTCTTCATCCGATATATTTTCCACTGGAGATGTTTGGGAAAGTTCACTGTTAGCCTTGCCTTCAAAGTGAGTTTTCTTCAAGTTATATTGATACTGTCGCAGAGCAGACTTGAAAACATGGGTGCAAGCCTGTCTGGTTGCATCATCTTGGCTATCCAACTTGAACCTCATCTGTTGAAAATTATGGGAGTCTCATTATCAGCAAGCTAGAAAGTATGGGATAAAGCAAGACGATATTACTAGTTTCCATACATAACCATACTTACAGATAAATGGTCGAGGAAGGTGTTGAACTGGGTTTCGTCTTTGTCATTCCTATACTGAATCCATGTTGGGAGGATACGTACATGACATCTAACGGCAACCGCTGCCTCTGATACTAACTTGGCTGACTCTGTAGCATCACGTGGCCTTTTTAAACCTAGCTCAAAATGGATCTCCATTCTTCCTCCTCTAGATTTAGTTAACCTATCGAGCATTATCCCTGATGTTTGTTTCCTCTTGCGCGTAGGTGCTAGTCCAACAACAAACATAGGAAGTGTTAATGTACATCAAACTGTGAGACTACGTATAAAGAAGCATGTAACTGTAACTTGACTCCAGCAACTACCTTCTTGTTGTTGAAGCTCACAAGGTTCATCTGATATTGCCAACTCGTCTTGTGTCAAGAGTGCTTGGGAAATAGTGTCAGGTGGCAAGGGAGCTTGGGAACGTGCTGCTAGCTCAGTTGACGCACGAGTATGTCGTGCAGCTGGTAGTACTGTGGCAGGTGTTGCAAGAACTAGGGCTTCCTCTGCTTGTTTGGTGGCAGCTATTTGTTTCTGTTTGGCTTTTTTGCAGTTCGTGTAGCATGGGATGCCGTGTTTGTAGAATTTTCCGCTGGACTTTCACCTTCTATTGCACCATCAGTACCAGCAGAATCTGCAGGATTCATCCGCTTCTCATTCCCTGTCATTCTCTGTTTCTTCCTCTTTCTCTGTGCCATGTTAAGTCAAGCCGACAAGAAAAACGAATAAAATTTAGTTCTTCAGAACAAATTGATGCATGATGCAGACGAATAAAACTTTGATGTTAGACAACCACATGATAGGAGGATGTAATATGTATGAAAAACAGGACGGAAGAGATAACCAGAACTATGATGTGTAAACTAAGAAGTAGAAATTTCACCAAATTAGAAGCAATGCAATGGAATGTAGACACCATATGAAAGATGCTACAAATATCGCTCTGCCAAGGTAACAGTGTCTCAGCATAAATGGCGTTTAAACAAATGTGAAGCAGTACAAGAAATAAATCATATGCAAGATGCAAACAACATCACACTACCATGTTAGAGGTCTCTCGTCATTAGTGCCATTGCATATTCACAGCTTATGATGTGTAAACTAAGGAGAAGGCATTTCAACAAATTAGAAGCAATGAAAGCTAGACACCATATGAAAGATGCAAATAATATCACTCTACCAAGTTAAAATTGTGTCGTCATAAGTGCCATTTTAACAAATTAGTAGTACAAGCTAGAAAAGAATGTGAGATGTAACCTATATCACACTCCAAAGTCAAACGTGTCTTATGATAAGTGATTGTTGCAGGTTACACAACAGTAGTAATTTGATGTAAGAACATGGTGTGATAGACAAATATTGTATGTTCTAGAAACAGGAACACGTGTCTTATTCAAGTATAATGTGTAAAGTAAGCAGATGGAATTCAACAAAATTAGAAGCAATACAAGCTAGACATCACACATAACATGCAACCACATATAACAGTGCCAAGTTAGAGGGAGCACCAGTGATGCTGCACTAGGGGAGACGTGCTCATCACAAACACAGCTTTGTTGAGTGTCTATGCATCTGTTGTCTTGGAAATCATCTTGGGGGTGTGGAGGAGTAAAAACTATAGAGGCCCTCCATTTGGAAGGAGCACCTTTATCCGCTGCCTTGCTAACTTCTTTCCGCTTTATTGATTTTGAATTGTCAAGTAAAACCGACAAGAAAAAGCAATAAAATTCTCTCTTCAGAACTCATTCATGCATGATACTGACAATCACTACTTTGATGTAGGGCAAACACATGATACCAGGATGGAATATGTACGAAAAACAGGGCGGCATGGCATGTTCACAACCTTTTGTGTAAACTAAGCAGAAACCATTCCAGCAAATAAGAAGTAATGCAAGCTAGACACCACATGAAAGATGCAACCAATATGACTGCCAAGTTAAAAGTGTCCCATCATAAATGGAATTTCAACAAATTAGAAGCAGTGCATGCTATAAATCATATGAAAGATGCAACTAATATCGCACTGCATATACTAAAGGTGTCTCGTCATATTGATTGATGCGGGATATAAAAAAACAATAGTTTTATGTAAGGACATGCTTAATAGACAGATGTACTATGTACTAAATACAGGAAGGCATGTCACATTAACAGGTATAATGTCACATTTACAGGAGTATAAGCTAAGAAGACTAGCACATGCAGTTTAACCAGATTGGAAGAATTACAATCTAGACACCATATGCAACATGCAACCACATATCATGCTGCCAAGTTAGAGCAAGCACCTGCAATGCTAGTGTAGGGGAAATGCTGTAATCAACTACAGAGCTACGTTCACTATCTTCACCTAGCATTTCTGTTTCTTGAGAATCATGTCAGGAGGCTGACGCTGCATTCTTTAAATGAGGAGTAGTCCCCTTGCCTGCCTGCCTCGTCATAAGTGATTGATGAGGTATCCACAAGAACATTAGTTTGATGTAAGAACATGGTTAATACACAGATGTACTAGTATGTACCAAAAACAGAAAGGCATGTCATATTCAAAGGTATAATGTGTAAGCTAAGAAGATGCAATTTAACCAAATTGGAAGCAATACAAGCTAGACATCTGGCTGGAGTGGTGAACATGATCATCTAGGACCTGAGAGCCTGGTGGGAGGCGGGCTGCTTCGCCAGCATCGCGGCTTTTTAGTTGGCTTCCAAGTGATGCATGTCTTTGCTGGGCTTGTCACTGGCTCGGCCAGTGCCCTGACTTGCTATTTGTCTTCTAGTGCTCACGGGATGGTGGTTCATGTAAAAAATATCTTTCCTTACCTTAATAAAGACCGACTTCGGCCTTTCGAATACAAGCTAGACACCAACATGCAACCACATATGACACCGTGAAGTTAAAGCAAGCACCTGGGATGGTGGTTCATTGCGAGCGAGGTCATCAACTACAGAGCTACGTTTACCGTCTCCATCTGCTGACACTACACCCTTTATAGCGTTGTAACGTGTCTTGCCTACCCGTATACCAAGCTGGAGCGACTTCTCTCTTTTCTTTGATGCTTCTTTTTCGGCAGGAGAGTCTGAAATTCCCTTGCATAAAAACACAATAGTGAGAGTATGGGTGAAGTGTGTGCAGAACTAGTGCACTGTAAAAGTAGCATATAGCAGGTGGCTTAAAAATAAATGACATGAGACATATGATAGCTCTACAACATTGCATGGCAAACAAAATTAGATTCTACTCCGTATGATTTTGTAATATATGAGCACAGGAAATGCAGGTTCTCCTCCAGCACACCACCACATTTGGTCATATCTAAGATAACAGTCGACTGAAAATAAATAGGTCAGTCGATTTTTTTAATGAACCGTCCGATCTATAAGGAATGGGCAGATGGCCTTCGTCTACCTCCCGCCAGACACTATTGACGATCTTTCACGAACCGCCAGCGACCACCGGCTCAGACCCGTGCCTCCGCCGCCCCGCCCTCCCATCGACCTCACACCACCGCCGTGCTTGGCAGCGCCCCCAAGCCATCCCTTTAATCCCGGCCGACCTCCAGATCGAGCGCCAGTAGCTCTACGCTGCAGACGCCCCTAAGATAAACACCAAGGCGCTGCTTCCCCAGGGTAATAGTCGTACTAGCGCCTGTTACGCCGGGGAATGCTTCCGTTAATTGGGAATCAACTGGCCAGAAATTGAAATTCAGGGGGCGACGGACCTCTAGCTAAGGTGAAATAGTATATGAGGAGAAACCTTGTGCATTGCGAGTTACTAGGAACATCTAGTATCAAGAAGAAGCGGTCAACTAGTGTCTTCTGTGGGATGAATACCGTGCAAGCAGAGACATAAGATTTGCACGAATAAGGGAAGAGTAGCACCTTCTTCGGTTGCGGTGTGGTCACCTCCACATGTCGCGCCGATCTTCTTGTTTTTACCAGGGAAACCGATGTTCTGGAGGGTGCAGGCTTGGACGAAACCATGGCCAAATTGTTGACTGTGTTGCCGTGGCTGTATGTCGGCGGAGGGGAAGGAGATCCGAGGTGGCGAAGGACGGCATAGCAGGAACAGCTCCGGTGTGGTGGAGGATGGCGAAGTTGGAGCGACAGCGGTGAGTCGCAGGACGGCGTGGTTGAACTGGCTCTGGTACGGACGGCTCGGCCTCGGCTTCAACTACTAGCCGTGGAGGGCGTTGCGGTTGAGGTTGCGGTGGACGACAATGTTGGGGTATCGGCTCTAGCATGATGGAGGAGGGCGGCGGTTGATGGGTGGGATGGGGTGGCGGACGGAGGACGCCGGGGTTTCGCGGCTGGTGGAGAGGTAGTTTTGGCGCCCATGGAGTATGAATGGGGAATCAGACGGGTGGGGGGGAACCATGTTTCGGTCTGGAACGCGCTTGTTTTTGGCTTTTTTGAATAGAAGATGGGACGCGCTTGTTTGAAATTTGGGGAAAGTACAAACTTTGCCCCCCTCTTAACTTTCGGACCTACTGCGGGTCAGGGGTAGGATGGTAATCCCAGGTGTCCTAAATAGTGGGCCGGAGCGATTTCGTCCACGCGCATGTGTGCTTAGGCGGCCATTGTGTATGAATGTTTTTCGGAGGCAGTTGCGTGACGTCTAGATGAAGCTACAAACCTACCCCGGTTTAGACCTTTGGACGTCGGGCCGGTAGGTTTCACAGGTCGGAGTTATTAGAAAAGTAATTTCCTTGTACTACCAAACATTTGTCTCACGCGGTTTCGGGCGAGTAGAGGCTCTTTTGGTGCTTCGCTCGGAATTTTGAAACACAAGCATTCACGTTTAGAGTACTCTTGAACTATAAGGATTGACCTAAATAGACAACGTTATATTTGACCTTATATGTTTGAAAACCTCATTAAATTATCCGCTTCCTTTTGAATTTTGACACTTGAAAATCCTATAACTACGATTATTTTGGAATGGAGGAGCTAAATTTGAATCTATTTTGTGCACGACTACATATGCTATTATGTACAAAATCAGAGCAAAGATTGGTACCCCCATAGTTTAGGTATGGTTTACAAATGCCATGACATCAAATTCAAATAATTGAATGGACTTCATGTTGAATTCAATTTTTTTAAACCACCTTAGGTTGAATTCAAATGTATACTAATTCATAGGTAGCTATTTATAAATGTCCATTGTGTAACTTTCGTATGTATAATGTGCTTTACACACACAACATGAACTATACTCACGTTTATATTCGATTGGTAAAGCGATGCATTGTCTGGAGTTCAAAATACTAACTATGTGGATCAATTATGTCGAATAATAACATAGACATGCTCAAATTCGATAGAATCTAGATGTCTGATGGATCAATGACCGCTCCTTACGTGAATTGCAAATATCATGATCCCATCCTAATATTTGGATACAATTTATATCTTTAATCAATGTGTAGAGCAATATTTTACGTGTAGTTTCACTCTCCATTGGTGGTCTCTCACACATGCTCACACACTCTCTCCCGAGGTGTCTTTCTCGCACACATTCTCTAGATATAACCCTCCCTCCCTCTCGTAACCATTTACAACTGTTTTCACTAACCTTTATCACAAGCACTCTTCCTCTCGCAAACATACACATGCACAATCCTCATCGACCCTTTCTATATACATGGACCTGCCTACGTGTCTCATGTACGCACATTATCTTTACGCCTGTCTCTCATGCATTATCTCACACCTCTCTTCCTAATCTACGAGTATGATTCTAGCAGAGCATTCTATAGGATGCCCCTTAAAGTTAGGATGGATGAATAGTAATATCAGAGATAGAGGGGTTACCTTAGTCCAAGAACCTAGGGTTACAAATCCTAGCCGTCTTTGTCAGTGGACACAGAGTCCTTCACAATTCTGCTATCTTTGTCTTGTACGACTAGTCATCCATGGGTCTTCCTAAATGTGTCATGGGCCGACCAATGTGGCGCAGGACGGAACCGAACAAAGGGCCTCACCTCGACCCACCGGACCTCATGCGGTGACACACCCTCTGCCCCCACGTCTCATTATCTTCTCACACCCACACATACCAACACAAACACCACACACACAGAAAAATTCTCCTGGTGCCTCTATTCACCTCCTTTTTACTAATCTTTGATTCTATAATTTTTTAGATCAATATAATTGAGATTTGTATAGATAGCACACAGGAGCAAAACCAAGTGGTACGGTTAAGGGCATCCACAATGTGTAGCCAAATGTGAAAATAGCTTTTGGCATCGTGGGAACCATTGTGGACGGCGTTGCCAAAGCCAAAAAGATGGAACCGAAGCTCCCTGATTGATTGATTGAAGGAATAGAAAAATGCAACGTCTCTCCTCTTTCTCCTATGCTTGGACGGATGTAGGAGTAGTACAGTATAGAGCATAGAGTCTACTTCCCTGTCCCTTCTATCACAAATCACAAAGCAGTGAGGCGTCAAATCACAAAGCACGGACGAAGCAACTATCATTTCACTCTTCGCTGACTCCGCTTCTCCATCGTCTTCTTCGAGAAACCATCTCACCGCACTGGTACTCCTAGTAGTAGTACTAGTAAAGGACTTCCTGGATGCAAATAAGACGGTTGTCTCGGCTTGTAGGCGGCACTTGCGAATGACTTACCGTGCTCTCCCTCACTGGTGTTCTCCGTCGAACGCACTTTGCCAAACCACACAAAAAAAGTCGTCGACGTCACCACAATGGGCAAGGAATTCAAATATAGTTACTACCTCCATTTTTTTGTACACAAGGCCAGTATATCAAAATTACAATTTGCAAAGGGCCACTAACACTAATCGAGGCAAAATTGATGGGGTTAGCAACCAAGGACATTAATATCCCCTGCATGCATGCGGAAGTGAGAAGATTCGTTTGCATGGCACTGCATTAATCAAACGATGAGGAGTGAGATGGTTAGCTCTTTGGTCTTTCGAGAAAAAAAATACGCATTAATTGACACATGAAACGAGGATTTGTATCGAAGGAAATCCCGCCTTTCTTTTTTAACACTAGTACTCCTAGTACGTACTACCTCCGTCCTGGTTTATAGGTTCCTTTTATAGTTTGTGCCAAATTTTGACTAAAGATTTAACTAACAAAATGCTAATGCATGTTAAGAAAAAATATCTTATTGGATTCGTATTTGAACATAGTTTTGAAAAATATAATGTTTGGTGACATGCGTGAACATTTTCTTAGTTTAATCTATGGTCAAAATTTGGCACGAAATACAATGGGGACCAATAAACCCGGACAGAGGTAGTACGTACTTATCCTATTTGGGTCTAGGCCTTGCATTGCCAAACTTCGCCACACATTTTTGCCAAGCTTGCCTAAAGTTTTCAAAATGAGAAGGAGGTACACTTGCGCACGGTTGTCGCGGTCGCACCGCACCCTCACACAATCGCTCCTCCACGCCGCGGTCGCACCGCACCCTCACACTTCGCTCCTGCATGCCGCAAACCCAACCAAGGGAACGCACCCTCACTGACACGTGTTGTTGCAAGTGAACAAACCAAACTCAGCCATCCTATTGCTAACACATAATTTTCGTTCATAGAGTACGTTTATCCAACCGGAGTATCCGTACGACCCGTGCGGTGGTCTGTTGGGGAAGAAGAAGAGGTGAGGAAGAAGGAAAGAAGGGTTAGGAGACTTAGGATATTCATCCAACCGCCTGAAATGGTAGACTCAGGCGACTTGCATAACAAATAGTATGTTTTTACACAGCAAAAGATCCATAATAATAAAAACAACAACATAAAGAAAAACTATCACTGCTCGCGGAAAGAGACGGCCTCGTCGTCTTTGGCTGTCGGCGCTAACCACCCGTCGCTGCCGACGTGTGTCTCCGCACTGTGGTTGTCCTCGGCCTCCAGCTACTCGTTCAAGCGAAGCGTGCAGGCGCTCTGCACGGAGAGAGCACAACCCGGTTCAAGTCGAGGACGTCCGGTTCCGCCTACAGGAGGGCCTCGATGGCAATGGCATCCGCGCACTCCGCGTCGAGTCGAGCCTCCGCCGCCCGGTTCAAGTCCAGGACTTCCGGTTCCGCCTGCAGGAGGGCGTCGATGAGAGCGGCATCTGCGCACTCCGCGTCGAGTCGAGCCTCTGCCGCCAGGTTCAAGTCCAGGACTTCCGGTTCTGCCCGCAGTAGGGTGTCAATGAGAGCGGCATCCGCACCCTCTGCGTCGAGTCGAGCCTCTGCCACCCGGTTCATGTCCAGGACGTCCGGTTCCGCCTGTAGGAGGGCCTCGATGGCAGCGGCATCCGCGCGCTCCGCCTCAAGTTGAGCCTCCGCCGCCCGGTGCACATCCACGACATCTGGTTCCGCCTGCAGGAGAGCCTCGATGGCAGCGGCATGCGCGCGCTCCGCGTCGAGTTGAGCCTCTGCCTCCCGGTCCTCCTTTAGTATCGCCATGTTGAACAGCTGGTCCGCCTGCACCATGGGGGACTCGGACGCCGGCACGAAGTCGACGTCCATTGTCTCATACCCATCAGGGGCCTTCTGCGCCGCGACCTCCGCAGTGAACATTGGATCGGCTTCCTCCTCCTCGTAGCTTGGCTCCAGAGAACTCGGGGATTGGCCCGCCGCAAAGCGAGCTTGGGAACGGAGGTCTATCGCGCCGACCGCCGCCGCAATTTCTGCGCGGCACTCTGGCGTCAGCATCTTGTAGTAAGTGATCTTGCGGCGCACCATGGATTTCTGGCGAACTAGGGGACACTTGATGTGGGCTAGGGGATCGAAAGGTGGGGGAATGGGCTGGAGATTTGATGTGGTTTTAGGGCAGTGGCTGGCGTAAGCCGAGTAGCGAAGGTTGTGGTGTGAATAGTGGTTCTGGTGACGACCGGTCAATTGGTTTTGTCTGTACATCGCTCTTGTCGCGTTCGCGTTGCAGCACGGCACGCTGGACCCTCCACGTCGTTCACCGAATGGAACGCGCTTCGTCTTGCGTTTTCGCTCACTTGTGGGACCGCAGTTGAGAGCAAACCGACGTCCCTCCCCCTCCCCCGCCCGCGTCATTTATTATACCACTACTCGCTCCGTTTTATGCGTAGTAAATAAAAACAGAGGGAGTATACTACGGATGAGGATCCCCTGATGTGGCCGAACCCATTGAGTAACTGACATGCGGGGCCTAGCAAGCATGGGGTCCGCCAGTAAGTGACCGAAAGGGAGGGTAAGGCAGGGATACCTACGTCAGAGGATCCACTTCCACTATACTACTTTGACCAAATGTTAGAGTAATAATATATGACATGCAACTTACAGAAATGTTAGAGTAATAGTATATGACATGCAACTTACACAAAGCATACAGGGTCTAATGCGTTTTTCGAGGCTAACTTTGACCAAATGTTAGAGTAATAATATATGACATGCAACTTACACAAAGCATATGGTCAATTTCATATGTGAAAGGAGTTTCCAATGATATAATTTTCACATTATACATCTCATGTACTCCCTCCGTCTAGGTGTGTAAGTCATCTTACGAAAACCAAATAATCCCAAAACACGTAGGCGCGGTGCATTAACTTCTACCTCATTTCTTGTTTCTTGACATATGAACCAATAAGAGATGAGGGTGTGCATGCTTTTAATGACCTGAGACTGTCAAACATGACATGCAGTGGTTAGTTCATTGCATGCAATACTATTAATTAGCAAATAAACATTAATGTCTCTCATTTTCCCCTCCTCCTTGGTCACGGTGCACAGCCTAAGATGACTTACTCCCTCCGTCCGTGAATAAGTGTACATCCAGCCTTTGTCTTAAGTCAAAGTTTTAAAACTTTGACCAACTTTATAGGAAAAAGTATCAACATTTATGGCACTAAATTAGTATCACTAGATTCGTTTTGAAATGTAGTTTCATAATATACCAATTTGATGTCATATAAGTTACTACTCTTTTATATAAAGTTGGTCAAAATTTTAAAACTTTGACTTGGACCAAAAGGTAGAGGTACACTTAGTGGACGGAGGGAGTACTCACCTATGTGAAAGGAGTACTATTAATCTTGTCAATAGTCAAATTGGAAACCATCTCGAGTACAAATCTAGGAGTACGTACGAATCTAACAATATTGATTGGGCGTTGTTGAATGTTGATACCTTTTTTATCATAGTAGAGATACTTTGACTACACATAAAACTTATATGTAAGGTAGAAAGGATAGGAGGGAGTAAATTGTACGTTGAAAAACGAAATGAACAATGAATACCCTTTATATATGATTTGCGGATGCTGTGATCACCGGTTCAAAATTTTGAATCCGCCTTAGGTATCACGTGCCCCCACTCGTTCCCTCTCGATTTCATCTCGGGATCCGAAGATCTATTGAAAGAGGACTAGGGTGGGTACATGCGAATGATACTCGGCGGAATGTTCAAATGAGGCATGCGGGAGGATGGACTCGACTGGAGGGCGACATGATCGATGGAGAAGAGGGTTGGAGACGAATGAGAAATAAGCAAACGCCACATGATTACACTTGAACGGCTCAAATAAACAATAAGTTGGCTCGCTTGGCCTACATAGTGAAAGGCCTAATGCGCAACGCGGAGCACTCACGCTCGAATATGGCCGGGAAAACAGGGAAACCGACATGTGGGGCACACCTGTCGGGACGATGTAGCGCAGACTAGTCCAATGGAGGAGCTGGCCCACAACCTCCTCGCCACTGACAACCATTCATGTGGGTCTTTGGGTCCAACAACGGGGCGCAGCACCAGCACCGCCTCTGGACACGGCGACCGCAGTGAGCGACACACTCATATCGTTGATAGACACGGTCGGTTTCAGTGTGCCGAGGGTGGCGTTTGTGCCGTGGCACGACCAACGGTATGTTTGGTTTGTGCCCAAGGTTGCCCCATCAAAGCATTGGGTAGCCAAAATTTTTGTTGAGGTATTGGTTGCCCATGATTTGGCTGACATTGGCAAGAAAAATGAACTAGAGTTGGCTAGAGTTCATTGGCATGCCAAAGAAATGGCAACCATCCAAACAAAGACCAATCTTTGGGTCATGACCAAAATTTTGGTAAGGTGCACTTTGTCCACAATCCAAACACACCCCAACACCCGGCTCGTCGCAGATGCATGGGGCGCCGCGACGTGTCCGCGGAGTGGTGTAGCGCGGTCAACTGCATCCTCTGGACCTGAGACCATGCCGGGTCGTCTTGCTTTTTCAATGACATGCGGGGATCACATTTGAGCAAAGGGCATCTCCAACGTTGCCACGACCGCAACTGACTACCCTAGCACACCAAAGCCCTCGTCCCTCGCGCCGTCGCGTGGTGCGTTCCCAGTCGGCGCCAGCTGCCCGCATTCATGCCGTCCATTCGTATGTCATTGTTAAGAGGATCGGTGCCCGAGGAACCAACTCCGGTGACTTAATGACACACCCGGACGCTTGGCCTCACCGGAATGCGCTACTTAAAGCGGCAACGGCCAGCTAACCTCCACACCATAGCGCATCATCCTCCTACCTGACACCACATCCGCCATGACCGCAAGTGCGAACGCTCTGCGGGAGAGCTTGTCTTCGGGGATGAAGCTCGAGGTCGCCGCCCTCGCTCAAGTCGCCTCTCGCGACGCAATAGCGGCGTAGCCGGACGCGGACGCGACCGCACAAGTGGTGGCCACGCTGGCGGCCGACGACGGGAGCACCGTCAGCCACGCGTCCTACTTGCCGCCGTCCAACGTCCGGCACCGTTGAGGTCGGGGACTCCTCCAAGGATGAGTAGGGCATGGGAGGCGGCAGGGCATGGTGTGCCAACTGGCCGGTCCGTATCCCGTGTTCTACTCTTCCTCGCCGGAGACCGCACCTTCACTTCACTGGTCTTGAACCCCGCCCCCGTACATAGAGATCGCAGATGGAGGACATCGGTCGCCTCCATAGAATAGGTTTAGGGTCGGGTTTCTTTTATTTTTCTGTCTTATAAAAGTTCGAAATGTAATGAAAATCTGCCATGTTTGCATTAATCTCAGCCGGTGTATATGAACTTTCACAATAATATACATATTGTAGGAGTACTAGTGCACGGAAGATCAAGATCTTGTGGGAGAAAAGGATGAACGAGGGAAAGCCTTATATACAAATGTGGAGAGGAGTGCGGGTAAATTGTCATAGTTTCCTTCCTATCCGTTAGATATAGATCGAACGGCCTATATTGCAGGATGACAGGCACACCATCATCACCAACTCTGCTTTTTATTGAACTGAGACAAATCTAAAAAACCCAACTAAGCAAACCTCCCAGCATATCGCGCGGGAAATGACCCGGCCGCACCGTTTTAGTCGGGATTACCGGATTACTAGTAGTAGTATCGATGGATCGCGCAAAGCAACATTTTTTTGAGGGGGCGAAGCACCTAGTTTAAAAGGAAAAAAGGCGGTACACTCACATCACTTCTGTCGCGGTCGCATTGCACCCCACACACGCTCGGTCCTGCACACGGCTCACGCAAACGGAACGCGCTTCGGCTTGCCTCTTCACTGACACGTGGGATTGCACTTGGAGAAACCGACCATGCACCACCCCCGCCCACCGCGCAAAAATCTCCCCCCTCCCCCACACAGAAAAATTCCCCCCAAATTCGATTTAACCACCCTTCGGCCAAATATTCCCCAAACCCCCCTCCCCCCGTC